>NW_028270141.1:135793047-135944275 GCF_037043375.1 Chiloscyllium plagiosum
CCCTAAGTCCATCAACCCTGGTTGGAACCCTGACATGCCAACTATCGGTGTAAGTGGCAAAGTCTTGGATAAACAACCCTCACTCTGACGTATCGCCCTCCATGCCTTGACTGTACTAATGACAATGGGATTCCGGCCGTGGGTCCATAACTGTCCTCATCTTATCCATGAACAACAGGTTAATAAGAGGGCACTTTGCCTGGGAGGCCTCAATATCCAGCCATACTGAGTTTGGATCGTTACCTACCCAATTGCAGACAAAGGACAGCAGGAAACTCAATTGATACCTCCTGATGACTGGGAAATCAACTCCTCCCCCTCCTTGAGGCAACTGCAATTTAGTAAGTTTGATGAGAGGCCACCCACGATGCCAGACAAAGGAACAAAACCATCCCATATGCTTCCGCAGCATTGACCTGGGAAACATTATAGGGAGCATATGCATGGGATAAAGCAAACAAGGAAGAACATTCATCTTAATGAGAGATATTCGGCCCAGCCATGAAATTGGAAGAGCCTCCCATCTTTGCAGATCTTGCCTAATATTGTCGAGCAAGTGAGCAAAGTTAGTCCAAAATAACAGATCAAACGTGGGGATAATAAAAATGCCTAGGTACCGGAGCCCTGCCCGTGATCACTTAAAAGGGAACTTAGGGCCACCTTCAACTTCTGGCACATCCTTAAGGTTCCCAAAAAGGCATAGCCTCCGATTTTGCAAAGTCAATCTTATATCCTGAAATAGCCCCAAATAAATTGATACATTGTGTCAAATGGGGTCATTGAGTTCGATAAAAACAGAAGGACATCATCCGTGTACAGTGTAATCTTGTGTACCCTCGATCCCACTTCCAGAGCGGTTATGTTGATGTTCTGACGAATGGCCTCTGCTAGCGGCTCTATCACCAACCTAAACCACAAAGGTGAGAGGGGCAGCCTTGCCAACTACCCTTACCAATCCTAACATTCCCAGACTTCACCCCGTTGGTGATGACCGTGGCCAGAGGGTAGCGATATAAAACCTCCGCCCACCTCGCAAAGACTCCACCCAACCCGAACTGTTCTAAGACATTAAAAAGATACGGCCATTCCACCCGGTCAAATGCTTTCTCTGCATCTAAGGAAATCACCAACCCCTGAATCGATCGTTGCTGACAAACTTGGACCATATTCAGCAAACTTCTAACATTATTAGAGGACCTAAGGCCCCTTATAAGCCTGTCTGGTCCTCTTTAATAATATGGGGCAACACCCTTTCCAATCTCAGCGCCAGGATCTTGGACAGAATCTTGAAATCTGAATTTAATAGAGAGATGGGCCTGTATGAGGCACAATCCTCAGGAACCTTCCCCTTCTTAAGAATTAAGGAAACATTAGCTTCTCTCAAAGATGGTGGTAGGCATTCATGCATATAGGAGTGATTGTACATCTCCAACATCGGCCCTGACAGAATCCCTATAAACCCCTGATAAAACTCACTCGGGAGACCATCAGAGCCAGGTGCTTTCCCACTCTGAAGTTGCCTAGCTGCCTCCTGTATTTCCTGAACTGTCAAGGAGGCATTAAGGAGAGAGGCTTGTTCCAAGATTACCCCTGGGAGATCCAGGTTCTTAAAAAAGGCCTCCATTTTAGCCCTCCAGTCTTCGCAACCTTCAGACCGATACAATTCAAAGTAAAAGCTCTGAAAAGCCTCATTAATCTTTTTAGCATCGGATGTAAGGACCCCAGCCCTGTCTCTGTTTGTAGTAATGGATTGGGGAGCACGCTTTTTCCTAGTCAGTTACGCTAAATACTTCCCTGGCCTATTCCCATATTCAAACAGCCTTTGTCTAGCAAAACCAAGTTCTTTCTTTGCGTTTTGTGTCAGTATTGAACTCAAGGCAGCCCAGAGGGCCATGATCCGCTGTAACTTAGTCACCGAAGGCTGCGCAAAATGTGCCATCTCGGCGGCTTTCAACCACGTCTCAAGTAAACACTGCTGTTCCTCTTTCTGTCGTATTCGGCTAACTGCATAAGAAGTAGCTAATCCCCTAGCAAAGGCCTTAGTGGTCTCCCATAGCATAGGCGGACTACTAGCCATGACTGAGTTGATAGTCAAGAATTCCTTCAAAACGTATTCGACAAATTTGGAATCCTTAAGGAGAAAAGGGTCTAAACGCCAGTGCCACAAACCTCGCCCCTCAATCTTGGCCTTAACCTCCAAATATACCGCCACATGATCAAAGATAGCTATATTCCCAATTTTACACCCATAATCGAATCTAGAAGGGCCAAGGGAGCCAGAAAAAGATCAATCCTCATGTGACATTTGTGTGGATTTGAAAAAAAGGTGAAGTCCCTACCGGTAGGGTGAAGACATCTCCAAATATCCACCAACCCCAACTCCTTGCAAAAGTCAACCACCTGCTTGGCCTGCGAAGAAATAGTTGGGGGCCCACAAGGCAAGAGGACAGTAGACATTTAAAATGCCATATTCCTCCCCCATGTATCAGGGCTTTAAGTATCACAAACTGTACCTGCTCATCTTTCATCTGATGTAATAATGTGAACGGAAGATTTTTCTAGATAAGTACCGCCACTCCCCTATATTTAGCAGTAAAGCTTGAAAAGAATACCTGGTCATGACCCCCCCCTATTGGAATTTCAGGCGTTCCCCATCATCAAGATGGGTTTCCTGCAACAAAGTGATATCAACCTTTTCCCTCTTAAGGATAGAAAGCACTTTTTTCCTTTTAACAGGTGAATGACTTCCCTTGTTGTTCCAGGCGCACCATTTAATAAGACACTTAGCCAGATCCCCTTTCAGAGGCCCTTGAATCCCTAGGAGGGAGAATCCTGCTTACAAATCGCCGAGTACAAGTAAATAAAGACTCATAGAGTTGAAGAATTATATATACAAAAACTACTCTATCATAACTATAAACGACTATTATTAACAAAAATCTACAAAGAAAACCAACTATAGAACCTTGAATGGAAGACTCTTCCCC
Source organism: Chiloscyllium plagiosum (assembly GCF_037043375.1). NCBI lineage: Eukaryota > Metazoa > Chordata > Chondrichthyes > Orectolobiformes > Hemiscylliidae > Chiloscyllium > Chiloscyllium plagiosum. The sequence goes on from NW_028270141.1 coordinate 135,796,035, forward strand.
CTGCCCATAGGGGGCACTCACCCCACCCATCCCCTCCTTCACAGCTCCTTCAAACCCAGACTGTGCCCCAGCCTTAGGCCAGAAAAAAACAAGGAGATGACCCTTAAATCAACAGAAAAAAAGACAAAGCCAGGATGAGCACTCCACCCATCCCTGGCTTCATGTCACCCTGACTTGCGACTAAAAGAGAAACAGAACAAACAAAAAAAGGGGGAGAGACAACAAAGAACATCCACAAACTTTCCCATCAGAAAACTCAGTTACTAAAACAAAATAAAAACAACTTATTCCAAGATTGTTTTCCCCCTTTCCAAAAAAGAAATTATTAGGAAGAAAGAAAGGAATTAAAAAAAGGGAAAACCCGGGGAAAGAAGGAAAAGAGAACAAACATTAGCTATAGTCTTCAAGCCAGTCCATCTATTTTAAATTGTCTGCAAAGTTTTTAGCTTTATCCGCTGAGTCCTTGTAGCTGAAATGGAGCATTGTGGGGTACCTCATGGAGTACTGGATGCCCAGGTTCCTCAGCCTCTTTTTAACTTCATCAAAGGACTTCCTCTTTCAAATTAAAGCTGCCAAGAAATCCTGGAAAAACAGGATTTTTGACCCCTTGTACAGCAGTGCCTGCGGATCATTTCCCAGTAATCTAGAAGCTTCTATCACTTTTTGCTTGTCCTTGTATGAGTGGAAGTGCACTCGGACTGGGTGGGGCACTGCACCGGCCCTGACCTGTGCACTGTAACCTGATAAGTCCTTTCAATCTGAAGCCTGCTGGACTCGATGTGAAAGCCCAAAAACTTCGGCAGCCGGTTTTCAAAGAAGCTGACTGGCTGCTCACCTTCCTCACCTTCAGGGAGCCCGACAATTTGAAGATTTATCCTCCGACCTCGGTTTTCAAGGTCATCGATATGGTCTCGCAAGGACCACACCTCTCGCTCCAGCACCTAGATCTGACTGGATGAGGACTCCATTGCAGCTTCCGAGGCCTTAGCTCGACCCTCCACCTCCTCCAGCCGCTCCCCGAGGCCTTGGATCTCCTGCTTGTGCTTCTGCATCATGGATGCATTAGGTTGGACCTGGGCACGAATCTCCCCACGGATCTCCTCAATCACAGCCCCAACTTTCAAGGTAAGTCTTTCCATCACTGCAGCCAATTCCTGTGAGTCTGTCTGGTCCCCGGGGGTTTCAAGAGAGGCTGCTGCTGCTGCAGTCTCTGGTGTAATAGGTGCTGCAGGGGAGTGTCCTCCCTGCTGCTGTTTGAATATAGAACATAGAACATAGAAGAATACAGCGCAGTACAGGCCCTTCGGCCCTCGATGTTGCGCCGATCCAAGCCCACCTAACCTACACTAGCCCACTATCCTCCATATGCCTATCCAATGCCCGCTTAAATGCCCATAATGAGGGAGAGTCCACCACTGCTACTGGCAGGGCATTCCATGAACTCACGACTCGCTGAGTAAAGAACCTACCCCTAACATCTGTCCTATACCTACCCCCCCTTAATTTAAAGCTATGCCCCCTTGTAATAGCTGACTCCATACGTGGAAAAAGATTTGCTTTCTCCTTTTCCCTTTGGCATCCTTCCCACTCCCAAATATTAACAAATATGTGTTCTGTAAGGTTTTAATCTAATAATTCCACCACATAAGTTGGCAGGGATGGCAAAAAACACCGGTATGCCTTGGCTGTTAGGCAGAGCTGTCCACAGTGGTTCTACAGAATCGCCGCCATCTTGCTGAGTCCCATATCCATGCACTTTGACTTTGGTAAAGATGGATACAGTGCATTCATTTAATATTTCAACTCTACCCTTAGTCTCCATGTTTATACCTCCTTTCTGATCTCTAATTGGCTTCACCTTTCCTCCTATTACATATTCCTGAAAGCTCAGCGCTTGATTGTTGTTTGGAATGAATTTTATCAACAGAAAAAACATCAAATTTGTTGTAATTACTTGAACATTATTGAACAGGGTAAGGTTGAAATGCTGAAACCATTCAAGAGATCACTCACCGACCTAATGTAAAAAAGGAATATAGATTTGGATTGTTGAATAGATAAAATTGAATAGGACTGCAAGATCTTCTTCAATTGAGTCTGATGATCCTGTCAATCACAAGTACTTTAATTGATTCACAGGATTGTGTTCTGTTTCAAATAAACACTACCTCCAAAATCTTGCATTCAAATCATTTTGAAAAATAGGAACAGAATTGCTCTGAAAGTGTTTCACTCCTCTAATTCTTGGTCGAGTATTAAGTATACAGACAGTAACCATATTGCACCTGATACTGCACCTGCCTAAACACATTTTAAGAAATCCTTCACTAGCTGTCAAACTGTGACCAGTTCTTGAAATGGAGCTGTAACTACTATGAGAACAGTGACTACTATTAAGTGGGTCATGTGATGCTGATTTGAAACAAAGAACAGTTATTAAGTTGAGGTAAATTAGCAAATAGAGAGATGAAGAAAAATCTACATGTTGAGTTATACAGTTCATAATGTGCATATTTCAGATCAAACATAACTGAACAATAAGGCACAATCATACAGTGCCTTTAAAGTATTGAAATATCAACAGTTATTTCACAGGAGTATTATAAAGCAAAATCTGATGATGACCAGCAATATGAAGAGATATTAAAAGGAGGGGTAATTTGCACAAAGCATCTGAAAAGAGATAAGAGAAATAGTGGAGGGGGGCGGGGGGTTTAGGAAGAGGATTTCAGTTTTTAATCAAGATAGACAGGATGTACATGTATTTGGAAAGGCAAGGACTGATTAGGGATAGTCAACATGGCATTGTGCATGGGAGATCATGTCTCACAAACTTGATTGAGTTTTTTGAAGAAATAACAAAGAGGATTGGTGAGGGCAGAGCGGTAGATGTGATCTATATGGACTTCAATAAGGCATTTGACAAGGTTCCCCATGGAAGACTGGTTAGCAAGGTTAGATCTCACGGAATACAGGGAGAACTAGCCATTTGGATACAGAACTGGCTCAAAGGTAAAAGACAGAGGGTGGTGGTGGAGGGTTGTGTTTCAGACTGGAGGCCTGTGACCAGTGGAGTGCCACAAGGATCGGTGCTGGGTCCTGTACTTTTTGTCATTTATAAAATGATTTGGATGCGAGTATAAGAGGTATGGTTAGTAAGTTTGTAGATGACACTAAAATTGGGGGTGTGGTGGATAGCGAAGAAGGTTACCTCAGATTACAACAGGATCTTGATCAGATGAGCCAAAGGGCTGAGAAGTGGCTGATGGAGTTTAATTCAGATAAATGTGAGGTGCTGCATTTTGGGAAAGCAAATCTTAGCAGGACTTATACACTTAATGGTAAGGTCCTAGGGAGTGTTGCTGAACAAAGAGACCTTGGAGTGCAGGTTCATAGCTCCTTTGAAAGTGCAGTCGCAGGTAGATAGGATAGTGAAGAAGGCGTTTGGTATGTGTTCATTTATTAGTCAGAGTATTGAGTACAGGAGTTGGGAGGTCATGTTGCGAATGTACAGGACATTGGTTAGGCCACTGTTGGAATATTGCGTGCAATTCTGGTCTCCTTCCTATTGGAAAGATGTTGTGAAACCTGAAAGGGTTCAGAAAAGATTTACAAGGATGTTGCCAGGGTTGGAGGATTTGAGCTATAAGGAGAGGCTGAACAGGCTGGGGCTGTTTTACCTGGAGCGTCGGAGGCTGAAGGATGACCTTATAGAGGGGTTTACAAAATTATGAGGGGTATGGATAGGACAAATAGACAAAGTCTTTTCCCTGGGGTGGGGGAGTCCAGAACTAGAGGGCATAAGTTTAGGGTGAGAGGGGAAAGATATAAAAGAAACCTAAGGGGCAACTTTTTCACACAGAGGGTGGTACGTGTATGGAATGAGCTGCCAGAGTAAGTGCTGGAGGCTGGTACAATTACAACATTTAAAAGGCATTTGGATGGGTATCTGAATAGGAAAGGTTTGGAGAGATATAGGTCGGGTGCTGGGGTGGGACTAGATTGGATTGGGATATCTGGTCGGCATGGACGCGTTGGACCGAAGGGTCTATTTCCATGCTGTACATCTCTATGACTCTACCTGGGTGCCAATGGTGGAGATGTACCAGACTGTAAAAGACTTTATTGTAAATATCAGTTATTTTTATGCCATTGTTATTAATCAGATCCTTAGCAGCTTCATAAAAACATGAAGCACAGCTGCCCAAAATTCACTGCCATGGATTATCCACACAGGATAGGCCCTATCCTGGGTTTAAATCCCACCTGCAACTGAAGTGTGTAATAACATCTCTGAACAAGTTGATTCTAAAAATAGGCTAATAAAAAAAAAGAAAAAAATTCATCAGGGATGAATTGTCTCAATTGTATAATTAGTTGCATCTAATAATTATTGACATAACATTGATAGGCAATTGAAAAGGGTTCCAGAGATTTGCAATGAAAGCCAGCTGCTTTATGACACAGGAGAAAATCAAGATTTTACAACCTTCCCTTAATTCCCTGCCCTGTAAGTTCTGCAATTGATGCTCACTTGATATGTGCTGAAAATGTGTTGCTGGAAAAGCGCAGCAGGTCAGGCAGCATCCAAGGAGAAGGGGAATCGACATTTCGGGCATGAGCCCTTCTTCAGGTTTCCTGAAGAAGGGCTCATGCCAGAAACATCGATTCTCCTGCTCCTTGGATGCTGCCTGACCTGCTGCACTTTTCCAGCAACACATTTTCAGCTCTGATCTCCAACATCTGCAGTCCTCACTTTCCCCTAGCTCACTTGATATGTCCCAACAAAGAGATCAAAACATGACCTATTGAAACTTGACTTTTTCATTTTGAGGAAATAAAAGGCGGCACAGTGGCTCAGTGGTTAGCATTGCTACTTCACAGCAGTAGGGACCCGGGTTTGATTCCAGCCCCGGGCGACTGTCTTTGTGGAGTTTGCACATTGTCCCCATGTCCGTGCGGGTTTCCTCCCACAGTCCAAAGATGTGCAGGTTAGATGAATTGGCCATGCTAAATTGTCCATAGTGTTCAGGGGTGTGTAAGTGAGGTGCATTAGTCAGGGGAAAATGTTGGATAATGGGTCTAGGTGGGATACTCTTCAGAGGATCAGTGTGCACTTGTTGGGCTGAAGGGCCTGTTTCCACACATAGGGAGTCTAATTCTAATTCTAAATTTGAAAAACAAAGAACTAATGATGCTGACAATCTGAAACAGAAACAGAAAATGCTGGAGTATCTCAGCAGGTCTGACAGCAAACGTGGAGAGAGAAGCAAAGTTAACGAATGGAGTTAAAAATCACACAACACCAGGTTAAAGTCTAACAGGATTATTTGGAAGCACTAGCTTTCGGAGAACTGCTCCTTCATCATGTCTCCACAACCACTTGATGCAGGAGCAGCGCTCCGAAAGCTAGTGCTTCCAAATAAACCTGTTGGACTTTAACCTGGTGTTGTGTGATTTTTAATGTATAGAGTTTGATATGACTTCTTCAGAACACAAGGAACTGGCATTCTAACAGCACTGTGGGTCATTGTTCCCTCTAAGCTGTCTGGCATGCAGACTCTAGGAAGATACCTGATTCCAATTGCAATGCTGCTGCATGACTTCTGCTTCCAGAAGCCGCACACAGACCTTGGAGGCCAACACCGGAGAAAGGAAAATTAGAGGGCACATTCTAATGTGAGCATTGGTTTCGTGTCTCATTTGAAAGATCAAGTTCCTCAGCACGGCATTCAATTTTCCAATCAAGTCCCTGGAGTGCCACATGAACCAACAACTTTAGAAAAGTACTAACAAGTGAGCTATAACTTCTAATGGGTTAATAGAATAAGTAAGGAGAGATTGTTACCACTCACGTATCATTCTTATTCACTATCACAGTTTGTTGGTGTTGGTGCATTTTTCTGGTTCTGACTACCTGCCACAGTACATTAGTACTTACTGCAATAATGATACAATAATAAAAACATTAGTATTAGCAATATTATAAAACCATTTGTGGGACCCTGCTGTGCATAATTTGGCTATCTTTTGCTTAAATTGCAATATGCAACTATTCCTGGGGTTGTGAGAGACATTACTTTGATGTAAGTCTTTCAATTCTTTTCATTCGACAAGGTTCTTCATGGTAGGCTGGTTAGCAAGGTTAAATCATATGGAACACAGGGAGAGCTAACTATTTGAATGCAGAACTGGCTCGAAGGTAGCAGACAGAGGGTGGTGGGTGGAGGGTTGCTTTTCAGACTGGAGGCCTGTGACCAGTGGAGTGCCACAAGGCTCGTGCTGAGTCCATTACTTTTCATCACTTAAATAAAAGATTTGGATGTAAACATAGGAGTTATGGTTAGTAAGTTTGCAGATGACACCAAAATTGGAGGTGTAGCTGACAGCAAAGAAGGTTACCTCAGATTAAACAGGATCTTGATCAGATGGGTCAATGGGCTGAGGAGTAGCAGATGGAGTTTAATTTAGGTAAATGTGAGGTGCTGCATTTTGGAAACACAAATCAGGACTGGATGCATACACTTAATGGTAAGGTCCTAGGGAGTGTTGCTGAACAAAGAGACCTTAAGAGTGCAGGTTCATAGTTCCTCGCAGGTAGATAAGGTAGTGAGGAAGGTGTTTGGTATGCCTGCCTTTATTGGTCAATGCATTGAGTATAGGGGTTGGGAGGTCATGTTGCAGCTGTATAGGACTTTGGTTAGGCCACTTTTGGAATACTGCATGCGAGTCTGTTCTCTCTGCTATAGGAAGGATGTTGTGAAACTTTAAAGGGTTCAGAAAAGATTTACAAAAACATTGCCAGGGTTGGAGAGTTTGAGCTATTGGGAGAGGCTGAATAGACTGGGGCGATTTTCCTTGGAACATCAGAGACTGAGGTTTATAAAATTATGAGGTGCATGGATAGAGTAAATAGCCAAGGTCTTTTCCCCAGGGTGGGGGAGTCAAAAGCTAGAGGACATAGGTTTAAGATGAGAGGGGAAAAATTTAAAAAGGGACCTAAGGGGCAATGTTTTCACACAGAGGGTGGTGCATGTATGGAATGAGCTGCCAGAGAAAGTGTTGGAGGCTGTTACAATAACAACATTTAAAAGACATCTGGATGTGTATATGAATAGGAAGGGTTAGGAGGGAGATGAGCCAAATGCTGGCAAATGGGACTCAATTTATTCAGGATATCTGGTCAACATGGATGATTTGGGCTGAAGAGACTGTTCCATGATGTATATATCTATGACTCTATGACTTTTGAGTATTACATGTGTGCAACTCGATGCATCATGTTTACCAGGACACTGACAGAATTACCTGCTCTTTGTCAAATAGTTGCATGGGATCTTTCCATCCAGACCCAACAGACAATGACAAAAAACAAGACTTAGATTTATATCATATTTTATAATATCTCTCAAAAATGCCCCATAGCACTTGTTACACATGCATGCAATGATTTGTTCAGTAGACAAATGGAATGATGTAAGTGACCAGTTAATCTACTTTTGACAATATTGTTAAAGTGTGTTATTGTAAAAAAAACCCTGATCTTCTTCTAATGCCACCTAACTCTTGTTAATCAGTTTATATACTCAAGTCCTCAAATTATATAACGTAAAGTAAGACATTTAGCTCATCCAACCTGTGTTAGTTTGTGCTAGCTATTCAACTGAAACAATTTCAATTATTTCCCCACATCTTTAGGATTTCTCCTTAATTTTCAATTATTTCAATTCACTTTTCATGTTTTAGTGACTACTTCAAGTCACATCTTGTAAAATGATCTGTTCTACTAACTTTTTGATCAAAAACTTCTTCTTACTTCCTGTTTTTTTTTCATTAAAATGCTGAATCTTAGTCTCGCTGTTACAGATTCACCGATCTGTGGAAAAGGTTTTTCACTATTTACCAACTTAGCACCTTTACTAATTTGGAAATTCTTGCATTTGATCCCTGGGAAACTTTCTTTATATATTGTTTCTCTTCCTCCACTGGAGCAATGAATTGTTTTGCACATTGATATGGTGAGTTTGCATAATATTTAGGAAGCAGGCTGGTCACAGCTCACATGAACTTCAAACTGCTTGCAACATTAATGCAAAACTAGCAATCACTCCTCTAAATGGCTTAAGGAGTCAGAGTTCTTGGGGTTTCCATAAACAGAAATTACCTTTACCTTTGTTAGCTGGGATAATATTAACACTCGTAACTATGAGCAAGAATGTTATGCTTTAGTTTTCTTTGAAAGAAAATATTCTTTCTGGGGAGGTAATTGCACTGGTAAGGCTAGTATGCACTGCTCATTCCTATGTGTCTTTTATCTGAGTAACTTGCCAGTCAAGAGTCAACAATATTACTGTGGATGTGAAGTCATGTGTAGGCAGAGTTAATTTCCTAGACAATATTAATAAACCAAAAGATCAAAAGGTTTTTAAGACAGTCAACAATAGTTTTAAGGTCACCTTGACTGAGAGTAGTTTTATATTTCAGATTTTATTGACTGCAATACCAACAGCTAATGTGGTGGGAAATTCAACCCATGTCCCAAGAGTATTAACTTGGGCTCTCTCCAGAGTCATTTGTAATTAAGTACAGAATGGTGCTCAGAAAATACAACATAGAATTACGTGGAATATACTGCACGGAATCAGGCTGTTTGACTCAACTGCTTTATGTGAACAGTTATGCTCCACTTCACATTCTTCCCATTTTCACTCACCTAATTCTAGCCACAAATCATGGTTTTAATTCTCAAAGTCTAAAACGTTAATATAAGTGGTTGTTTGGTAGTCTTGCACTCATCAAGGCAATTAGCAAGACTCGAGAGTGTGGTGCTGGAAAAGCACAGCAGGTCAGGCAGCATGCAAGGAGTAGGAGAATCGACGTTTCGGGCATAAACCCTTCATCACCTGATGATTCTACTGCTCCTCGGATACTGCCTGACCTGTTGTGCTTCTCCAGCCCCACACTCTCAACTTTGATCTCCAATATCTGCAGACCTCACTTCCTCCCAATTAGCAAGAATATTAATTTAGAGGGAATAATAACATTTTTACTATATGACAGCAGAGTGCTTATGATTTGACAAGTGGACTCTGATTGGTTGAGCCATCATCATGGAGACTGCACCAGTTAATGAAAATTGTTTAAATTTCAAATGAAGCAAGTTGATGCTGATTGGTCAAGATATTGCCCTGGGAAATGGACCAGCAAATGGCTGTGACCTATTTTGTTGAGTTGGAGCAGGTGCAGTATGTGTATATGTTCCACCTGTCCATAAAGAACAGGGACTATTTATTAATATATATTATTTCTAATACACAATACGTCATACTGCGAGCAGAACTGACAATCCTAAATGGGTCGTTGGTGTGATTGTTCACACACTAAGCATTGTCCAGCAAAAGTTGTTCAATTGCGGAATCACATCTAATGCTACATACTGTTATGAGCTTTGCAAGTGCGGGCTAGTTGGTTACAGTCATTACTTTGCTTTTAACAAAGGAATTGATATGTTTGATATGACTCGCCAATTTTTTGGACATATGACCTGCATACCTGCCGTGAAATTCATATTCCACATAATTTACTTATGTGATTGACAGAACATCTTTTTGGCTTGATGGCACCTTCCTGTTAGTGACTAACACCGCTCTTTTATTACTGCGTTATATCAGCATGAATCAGCTGGCTTCACCAACTGCTCAATTTTTTGAGGTACCTTAACATTGCAGAGTAATCTGAGGTACACTTGACATTGTGAGGTGGCTTGACATTGTCAGTGACAGTCTTGGAGATGTTCTTGAGTTTGCAATTATCCTGTAGGATGGTTTTGATGTATACTATTTCAGCATCAAGCTTACAAAGTGAACATTCTTAGGACATCATAGTAGATGGTGCTCATGGAACCCCTCAGTACGAACCCTTTCAGACTCATACAACATTATGTAGACTTTCCTTTTAGTTGCATTACACTGCTAATTTGGATGTTATTTCAGCAAACCTACTATTGTCCAGGCAATCCACCCAAATGTGTTAAGTTGTAATGTGTGACATTAATAAGAAATACTTTAGTGTATTTACATATAAATCCTTTTGTGTTCTAATGAATATGCTATCTTTTTTAAAAAAACTGATTAACATGTTGATTGGAAAAAGCGGAATTAATAATTTGCTGTAAACCTCTTGAGACAAATCCATAATCTTTGCATATTTTTATTTAGCCAAAAGAATTAAAATCTCTCTGAATTTTGAATTAATAATTGCAAAAGAAGTTAGGATGGTCTTCTATTTTCTATCAATTCCAAGAACATTAATCTGACCTGAAAGACTCAGAATGCAAAGTTTTTTCAAATTCTGTATTGATGAAATCACCTTCAACTTCTGGAAAAGTTCCAGTAAAGGGTACTGAATTCCTCCCATGTAAATGCTCACCTTTAAGAAGATTAACTCAATAACATTTTCTGACAGCAATCTTTTAGGATAGCTTTAATAATAAAAAAAATGTGATTGCTGAGTATTCATTGACAGGTGAGGTTGTTCATCCATCCAAATCCTGCTTTTAAAAAAACCCTTTAATATATTAATTGGTGGCAAACTTTGTAAACTAAGGATATTAGAATGTGGTGTGGAAATTTCCAACGAAAGACTGCTGTGGATCTCGGTCAGAAAATGGGCAACAAATTACTTCTACTTTAAACAAGCTTGTTCTTACTTGCTTGGGGTGTTAATCAGCAAGCATCTGCCTTTCATTTGCACTGAAGCAGAGAGCTGAGCTTTTCCTCTATCATTTGTCACATGTAGCAAGATATCAAACTGTGCATTTATTTCTATACAGCAAGGAAAGAAAAAAAGCTTTGCATTCATTTGCTGCTGTCAACCAGATTGTTAGACTTATTTGCACAGAGGATGAAGGTAGATGACATGGGTCCACTGCATTGATCCTGACCACAAGACTCTGATTCTGGCACCAAATCAATTCAAGTCACATCCGGTGCACTGCAACTCATTGGAATCTCAAATGGATTACACGCAAACTGAGTTACAATGATTATTGTACACATATCATGTCCCTGCAACTGTCTGTTCTATATTTCACAATTTTGGTCCATACCTAAATCAGTTTAGCTTTTTATCTCAGTCGGTTTGTTAAACTTAAAGAGACAGTGTAGACTTATTTTCATCCTTTATGTGTATTATTCAACCTTGCCAAGCAGAGCAAAATAAATCTTACCTGACCACCATTGGTCCATTTCTTTCTTGCATGGAAGAGAAGCTGGCAAACAACTTGCGGAGGCAACTGAAAATAGATGAGAGCAAATTCATGGCCTACCCCTACTTGAGGAGCTGGTCAGCTTTATGGGAAGGACACAGCATAGTCATTGAAATGAGGCAGACTGGAGAAGTCCTGCTACAGAGATTCAACACATTATATAATGAATGCATACTGTGCTAACAACAAGCCTTACATTATCAGTGATGTCAGATGGTATCATATCGCATGTTGAAAGATTCGGAGATGCCGGTGTTGGACTGGGGTGTACAAAGTTAAAAATCACACAACACCAGGTTATAGTGGTGTTGTGTGATTTTTAACCATGTTGAAAGAGGTAGCAATAGACATCATGGATGCATTGGTGATTAACTTTCAAAATTCCATTAACTTGTAATTTGCCTGTGGATTAGAAGTTTGTAAATGTAACTCTGCTGTTTATGAAATAATGGAGAGAGAAACTGGAGAACAAGAGGCTTGTTAGCCTGCCTCAGATGCAAGGAAAACACTAGAATCTATTATATAACGTACGGAATAACAAACACAGAGAGAATAATGATCTGACTGAGCAGAGTCAGTGTGTATTCATGAAAAATAAGTCATGTTTGATAAACCTTTTAGAGATTTTTGAGGATGTAAACCAGCAGAGTGAATTAAGGAGGGGTGGGTCAATGATTGTAGTGTATTTGTATTTTCAGAAATATTTTGGTATTATATCATATGACAGATTGCCAAATAAAATCAGAGCGCATACAATAGGAAGGGCTAACAGAAATAGAAGCAGAGTAATAGTGAATGGATCATAGAGTCACAGAGTTATACAGCACAGAAACCGACCCTTTGGTCCAACTTGTCCTAGTCAACTAGTTATGCTAAACTGATCTTGTGCCATTTGCCAGCATTGGCCCACGTCTCTCTAAACCCGTCGGATTCATGTACCCAGCCAGATGCCATTTAAATGTTGTAATTCTACCCACCTCCTCTGGCAGCTTATTCCATACATGCACCGCCCTGTGTGTGAAAAGGTAGCCCCTCAGGTCTTTAGATTAGATTACTTAGTGTGGAAACAGGCCCTTTGGCCCAACAAGTCCACACCGACCCTCCGAAGACCAACCCACCCAGACCCTACATTTACCCCTTCACCTAACACCACGGGCAATTTAGCATGGCCAATTCACCTAACCTACACATTTTTGGACTATGGGAGGAAACCAGAACACCCAGAGGAAACCCACGCAGACACGGGGAGAATGTACAAACTCCACACAGACAGTTGCCTGAGGCGGGAACTGAACCCAGGTCTCTGGCGCTGGGAGGCAGCAGTGCTAACCACTGTGCCACTGGTCCTTCTTTAAATCTTTCCCCTTTCACCTTACACTTGTACCCTCTAGTTTTGGACTCCCCTACCTTGGGAAAAAAGACATGGCTATTCACCCTATCCATGCCCCTCATGATTTTATAAACCTCTTTAAGGTCACCCCACACTCTGATGCTTCACAAATAAAAGCCCCAGTCTATTCAGCCTCTCCCTATAGCTCTGACACTTTTCTGAACCCTTTCAATTTAACAACATCTTTCCTGTAGCAGGGAGACCAGAATTGAATACAGCATTCTAAAAGTGGGCTCACCGATGTCTGGGACAGCTGTAACAACTCCTAAACTCAAAGCACTGACCAATGAAGGCAAACATGCCAAACACATTCTTCACCACCATCTCCCCAGAGGGTGAGACTCCATTTTTAAGGAATAATGCACCTGCACCCCTAGGTCTCTTTGTTCGGCAACATTTTCCAGGGCTCTACCATTAACTGTATAAGTCCTACCTGTTTTGCCTTGCCAAAACACAACACCTCACATTTATCTAAATTAAACTCCATCTGCCAATCCTCGGCCCATTGGTCCATCTGATGTCTGGTATCATGTCACCAAGTCACCCTTTATTTACATATGTACTGTACATAGGCTGTAATCAGCCAACTCAAAACCAGACTGAGGCAACCGTCTGAATCTCATATTTATATCTGTCAGCCAGGACTCCCTGATTGGCCCAGATTAACAAGCCCAATCAAGAATCTTGTAATCAATAAGATCCACCAGGCCATGGCTCCAATCACTACAACCATAGGTCTAACATACGAGGAACGGCTGAGGATCCTGGGATTGTATTCATTGGAGTTTAGAAGATTAAGGGAAGATCTAATACATGGCTTGGAAAGGGTGGACGCTAGGAAATTGTTTTCGTTAGGTGAGGAGACTAAGACCCATGGACACAGCCTTAGAATTAGAGGGGGTAAATTCAGAACAGAAATGCAGAGACATTTCTTCAGCCAGAGAGTGGTGGGCCTGTGGAATTCATTGCCACAGAGTGCAGTGGAGGCTGGGACGCTAAATGTCTTCAAGGAAGAAATTGATAAATTCTTGATGTCACAAGGAATTAAGGCTACGGGGAGAATGCCGGTAAGTGGAGTTGAAATGCCCATCAGCCATGATTGAATGGCGGAGTGGACTCGATGGCCGAATGGCCTTACTTCCGCTCCTATGTCTTATGGTCTTATGGTCTTAACCATCAATTTTGGTGTCGTCTGCAAACTTAGTAAGGACACTTCCTATATTCTAATCTAAATCATTTATATAAATGACATAAATCAAATGACCCCGCACCAATCCTTGTGGCCGCTAGTAAAAAAAACCTCTACCATCACCCTCTGTCTCCTGTCTTCAAGTTAATTTTGTGTCCAATTGGTTAGCTCCCCTGGATTCATGTGATCTAACCTTGTTAATTGTTCTACCATGCAGAACCTTGCCAAACACCTTGCTGAAGTCCATACAGACAACGTCTACTGCTCTGCTTTCATCAAGCTTCTTTGTCACGTTTTCAAAAAGCTCAATCAAGTTAGTGAGACAAAATTTCTCACACATAAAGCCATTGTTGACTATCCCTAATCACAGGTTATTAGACTGTGCCAACTGGGGCATCACAGTGCTTGGTCCTCAGCTATTCACAATCTATGTCAACGATTTGGATGGAGGATATGAAAGGTTCTTGGTGTGCAGTGGTAGTGTCCCTATTCCTGCACCATGACTTCTGGGTTCAAGTCCCACCTGCTCCAGAGCTGTATAATAAAATCTCTGAAGAGGTGTCAGTGGGGGAGCACTTTGGGGCCATCGACCATAATTCTATTAGTTTTGAAATAGTGATGGAAAAAGATAGACCAGATTTAAAAGTTGAAGCTCTAAACTGGAGAAAGGCCAATTTTGACAGAATTAGGCAAGAACTTTCAAAAGCTGATTGGGGGCAGATGTTCACAGGTAAAAGGGATGGCTGGAAAATGGGAAGCCTTCAGAAATGAGATAACAAGAATGCAGAAACAGTATATGCCTGTCAGGGTGAAAGGAAAGGCTGGTAGGTGTAGGGAATGCTGGATGATGAAAGAAATTGAGGGTTTGGTTAAGAAAAAGAAGGAAGCATATGTCAGATATAGACAGGATAGATCAAGTGAATCCTTAGAAGAGTGTAAAGGCAGTAGGAGTATACTTAAAAGAGAAATCAGGAGGACAAAAAGGGACATGAGATAGCTTTGGCAAATAGAGTTAAGGAGAATCCAAAGAGGTTTTATAAATACATTAAGGACAAAAGGGTAACTAAGGAGAGAATAGAGCCCCTCAAAGATCAGCAAGGCAGCTTTTGTGTGGAGCTGCAGGAGGTGGGCGAGATACTACACGAGTATTTTGCTTCAGTGTTTACTGTGGAAAAAGACATGGAAGATATAGAATCTTGAAAAATGTCCATGCTACAGAGAAGGAAGTGCTGGATGTCTTGAAATGCATAAAAGTGGATAAATCCCCAGGATCTGATCAGATGTAGCCTAGAACTTTGTGAGAAGCAATGGAAGTGATTGCTAGGCCCCTAGAAATTTGTATCATCGATTGTCACAGGTGAGGTGCCAAAAGACTGAAAGGGGGCTAATGTGGTGCCACTATTTAAGAAGAGTGGTAAGGACAAGCCAGGAAATTACAGACCAGTGAGCCTGATGTCGGTGGTGGGCAAGCTGTTGGAGGGAATCCTGAGGGACAGATGTACATGTATTTGGAAAGGCAAGGACTGATCAGGGATAGTCAACACGGCTTTGTGCATGGGAAGTGATGTCTCACAAACTTGACTGAGTTTTTGAAGAAGTAACAAAGAGAACTGGGCAGAGCGGACTTCAGTTAGGTGTTCGACAAAGTTCCCCATGGGAGACTGGTTAGCAAGATTAGACCTCATGGAATACAAGGAGAACTAGCCATTTGGATACAGAACTGGCTCAAAGGTAAAAAATACAGAGGGTGGTGGTGGAGGATTATTTTTCAGACTGGAGGCCTGTGACCAGTGGAGTGCCACAAGGATTGGTGCTGGGTCCACTACTTTTTGTCATTTATGTAAAGGACTTGGATGTGAGCATAAGAGGTATAGTTACTAAGTTTTCAGATGACACCAAAATTGGAGGTGTAGTGGACAGCGTAAGACTTACCTCAGATTACAACAGGATCTTGATCAGACGAGACAATAGGCTGAGGAGTGGCAGATGGAGTTTAATTTAGATAAATGTGAGGTGCTGCATTTTGGGAAAGCAGGTCAGAGCAGGACTTATACACTTAATGGAAAGGTCCTAGCAAGTGTTACTGAACAAAGAGACCTTGGAGTGCAGGTTCATAGTTTCTTGAAAGTAGAGTCGCAGGTAGATAGGATAGTGAAGAAGGCGTTTTGTATGCTTTCCTTTATTGGTCAGAGTATTGAGTACAGGAGTTGAGTGGTCATGTTGTGGCTATATAGGACATCGGTTAGGCCATTTTTGGAATATTGCATGCAATTCTCGTCTCCTTCCTATCGGAAGGATGTTGTGAAATACTTGAAAGGGTTCAGAAAAGATTTAGAAGGCTGTTGCCAGGGTTGGAGGATTTGAGCTATGGGGAGAGGTTGAATAGGCTAGGGCTGTTTTCCCTTGAACGTCGGAGGCTGAGAGCTGACCTTATAGAGGTTTATAAAATCATGAGGTGCATGGATAGGATAAATAGACAAGGTCTTTTCCCTGGGGTGGGAGAGTTCAGAACTAGAGAGCATAGGTTTAGAGTAAGAGGAGAAAGATATAACAGAGACCTAAGGGGCAACCTTTTCACGCTGAGGGTGGAATGGACTGCCAGAGGAAGTGGTGGAGGCTAGTACAATTGCAACATTTAAAAGGCATCTAGATGGGTATATGAATAGGAAGGGTTTGGAGGGATTCGGGCCAGATGCTGGCAGGTGGGACTAGATTGGGATATCTGGTCGGCATGGACAAGTTGGACTGAAGGGTCTGTTTCCATGCTGTACATCTCTATGACTGTGTGACCGAACCCAACTGGATAAGGTGCTCTTTAAGAGTTTGGTTAGAATTAGAATCCCTACAGTGTGAAAACAGGCCCTTCTCCCCAACAAGTCCACACTGACCTTCTGAAGAATAACCCGCCTAGACCCATTCCCCTATCCTATATTTGCCCCTGATTAATGCATCTAACCTACACATACCTATGGGCAATTTAGCATGGCCAATTGACCTAACTGCACATCTTTGGACTGTGGGAGGAAACCGGATTATCCAGAGGAAACCCACACAGACACAGGGAGAATGTTTAAACTCCACACAGACAGTGCCCCAACTCAGAACCAAACCCAGGTTCCTGTGAGGCAGCAATGCTAACAACTGACCCACTGTGCTGCCTCAAATAGGTTACTTCATCTAATGAGAGTGGTCAGAAGCCACTGTTGGCATCTATCTCAGTAAATACTGAACTCATTGAGAGTTTGGTCAAACTGCCATTGACCGATGCCAAGGAATGAATTTGCCATTAGAAATCTTCCAATGTGCAAAGACTGACATTCTGGAGCTTGTTAAGAGAGTCACCTGCCGTATTGAATACGTTGTCATCCTTGGCTCCATTGTAGTGAGGACAATCACAGGGTAAGAGCCATACATCTGCAGGTTACAGGTCTCACACTGAATCACTGTTGCAACGGAAATTAAAGTGGACCCCAAACAGTCAGTCATTCAGAGTTTTCTGCTGTTCCTGAATGTCACTGAATTCCAGTATTTTATTGGTACAGTTCACCAATGAAAAAGTTTCTGGCCAATCTTGCACATCAGTGAACCTCTCGAACAGCTCCTGAAACAAGATCAGAGTATTGTGCTCCAACACACACTAACAATATGCCTTCAATTTGATAAAGAACATGCTAATATCCAACCAGGTTCCAGCCCATTATGGCCTGCTTTTGTCACCATTGTTGCAGGCAACGCTTCCTCCATTGACTTCGAGGCTATTCCAAGTTTGACCAGATGGCACCAGACCAATACTGAACAACATGCAGCCCAGCAAAGTAGGCCCTCGCATTTACATGGATCTATAAGAGGTTTTCTGACTATCCAGACAGAACATAAACTGTTGGTGATCCTGCTCAACACTAAAGAGATAGAAAAGATGCCACCTTGATCTGACTTTTGGAAGTATATAAAAAGGAACTGCTTGGCAAAGTCAATTGTGGGTCAATTACAGACAGGAGTCAGAAGATTTCATAATGGAGAATAGAGAAATTTTAGATAAAATGGTCTGGATCTTACATTTTTTGGATAAGAGCAAATCACATTGCGTTTTTGGAGGGATTCTCGCCACAAGGTCAAATGCAAATTCTTGTCAAATCTTACCAAACTAATCTCACTAACTCAGAATGCTGGAGGAACTGGCAGCATCTGTAGAGAGAGAAAAACAGTTAATATTTCAAGCCTGGTATTCTTCAGAATTACTTGTATTTTTGCTTTTATTCACCTAATTAACTACCTACCTCACTCCCTGGCATCCCTCACATCTGATTCTATCCCCACCTTAACACAGATTGTTCCCAGAACAACTCACCACTCAGAAGATATCCACTGAAAGACCAGCAAACTTACAACTGTGCCATCTTTGAGAGGTCACTGTGTATCTGGGCAAGCACTGGCAATCTGGTATCACCACTTACCAGCAACATAATGTCACAGCAGTCACAGAGCCATGCTGGCAAATGCGTATAGCCAGGATGGGCATTTCCTCACACCTAGAACCGTATTTGTTTGCAGCCACAATGCAAACCAAATGCTGGCTTTTTGACCTTCATAGTCCATGGTGGGCTTTCTTACCCAGCTCTCACCGACTGGAACTGGATGTCAATTTGTCTGCCTTGTGAAGCCTACTGCAGCTTTCATCCATGAGCAGAGTTTCCTCCAGCTGAATGTCCTCATCCTTCTCCTCAGGCTTATGGGCATTGCTGGCTGGCCAACATTTATTGCTTGTCCCTAGGTGTCCTTAAGAAGGTGGTGTTCTTGAACTGCTGCACTCCACCTGCTATGGGTTGACCTGCAATGCCCTTAGGAGGGAATTCCAGGAATTTGACCCAGTGACAATGAAGGAAACTCTGATATATTTCCAAGTCAGGATGGTGAGTGGCTTGGAGTAGAACTTGAAGGTTATGGTGTTCCCAAGTACCTGCTGCCTTTGTCCTTCTAGATGGAAGTGGTCGCACATTTGGACTGTGCTGTCTGAGGATCTTTGGTGAATTTCTTCTCTGCATCTTGTAGATAGTACACACTGCTGCTAATGAGCGTCGGTTAGTGGAGGAAGTGGGTGCTTGTGGATGTGGTGCAAATCAAACAGTTGCTTTGTCCTGAATGGTGTGAAGCATCTTGAGCGTTATTGAAGCTGCAGTCATCCAGGCAAGTGGGAAGTATTCCAACATACTCCTGCCTTGGAGATGGTGGACAGGCTCTGGAGAACTCAGGAGGTGAGTTACTCACTGCAGTATTCCTAGCCTTTCACCTGCTCTTGTAGCCACTGTGTTTACGTGGAAAGTCCAGTTGAGTTTCTGGTCAATGATAATCCCAGGATGTTGATAGTGGGGGCTTCAGTGATGGTAACACCATTGAATATCAAGGGATGGTGGTTAGATTGTCTCTTATTGGTGAGAGTCATAAACTGGCATTTGTGTGGCATGAATGTTACTTGCTACTTGTCAGCCCAAGCCTGGATATTGTACAGATCTTGTTGCATCTGAACATGAACTGCTTCAGTATCTGTGGAATTGCAAATGGTGATGAACATTGAGCAATCATTGGCAAGCCTCCCCATTTCTGACCTTATGATGGAGGGAAGGTCATTGATGAAGCAGCTGAAGATGGTTGGGCCGAGGACACCACCTTGTGGAACTCCTGCAGAGATGTCCTGGTGCTGAGATGACTGATCTCCAACAACCACAACTATCTTCCTATTTGTCAAGTATGACTCCAACCACCTGAGAGTTTGCCCTCATACCCATTGAGTTCAGTTTTGCTCGGGCTCCTTGATGCCACACTCAATCAAATGCAGCCTTGATGTCAAGATCACTCTCACCTCGCCTCTGGAATTCAATTATTTTGTCCATGTTTGAACCAAGACTATAATGAGGTCAGGAGTGGAATGGCTCTGGTGGAATCTAAACTAGGCATCACATCTATCACATTGCCTGCTGGCCCAACAGAACTCTAGGGTGATGCAGCACTGTTTGTCTGAACTAATCTGACAGTCTTTCTTAAACAATGGCATGAGATTGGCTATCCTCCTGACCTCCAGGACTTCACTCTTGTTTATAAATGATACAAATATTTCAGCTAGGGACCCAGTAATTTCCTTCCTAATTTCTCACAACTTCCTGGAACACACTTGATCAGGTCGTGGAGATTTATCTACCATTATGTTTTCTAAGACCTCCATCACTTCTTCTGTAATGTGGACTGCTTTCAAAACATCAATATTTATTTCCCTGAGTTCTCTAGCCTCCATTTCTTTCTCAACAGTAAAAACTGATACGAAACCTTCATTTAATTATCTCTTCCATCTCCTGACATTCAACAGAAAGATGACCTCATTGATCTTTAACGAGTCTTACTATCTCTTTCTAATTGCTCTCTTGCTCTTGATCTTATCTACAAGGCTGTCTCATTTCCCCTTTTTGATTTCCTGATTTTCTTCTTAAAAATGTCCCAACACTCTTTATACACTCCATGGGATTCAGTTGATCCCAGGTGTCTATAACTACCTTATAATTCTTTTTTATTCTTTACTAGAATCTCATTAAATTTATTCATCCATTGTTCCCTAATCTTACTGATCTTGCCATTCACTCTAGCAGGAACATAATACCTCCAAACTCTCATCACACTTTTGAAGGCCTCCCTTTACCTGTCTGTTCCAATCAACTTTTGAAAGTTTTTGTTTCATACCCTTAAAATTGCTTTACTCCAATTCAGGAATTTAACTTTCTATGGAAGACTTATCCTTTTCCATTTTAAAAGTAGGAATCACATGACACCAGGTTATAGCCCAACAGGATTATTTGAAATCATAAGTTTTCAAAGTGTAGCCCCTTCATAATAAAATTATGATCACTAGTCCCAAAGTATTTCCCTATTTCAGTCACATGCTCTGCTATATTTCCCAAGAGAAGGTCACATTTTGCTCAATTGCTAGCCGAACACTTACATATTGATGAGAACATTTTCTCGAACATATTTACTAATACTTCACCATCCAAATCTTTAATACGTTGGCAGACCCAGTCAGTGTTTGGAAAATTAAATTCCCCTGCTTATTATTTTTACAAAAATTTGAGATTTCTCTCCGCATATGCTTCTCAGTTTTCCTCTGAGGTGCTTTTTGAGGGATATGGGCCAAGTGCTAGCACACAGGACTAGATTGGGTTGGGATATCTGGTCAGCATGAACAAGTTGGACCGAAGGGTCTGTTTTCCGTGCTGTACATCTCTTTGACTCTATGACTCCAAAGTACAATCCCATCAAGGTGATCATCCCTTTCTTATTTCTAATTCCAGCTCATACATTTTCACTAAGTGATCCCTCAGAAATACCTTCTCTAATCACAATAGTAATGATTTCCTAATCAAAAATGCCCCTTCTTTCTTGCCTCTTTTTCTATTCTTCTTATGGCATCTAACACACAGAATGCTGACTGCCAGACCTGTCTTTCCCTCAACCAAGTTTCTGTTAGTTACAATGTCCCAGTCCCATGTTTCCATACATGTCCTGAGTTCATCAGCCTGACTAATAAGACATCTTGCATTGAAATAAATTTAATTCTTCAGAGATACTTGGTTCTCTGACTTGCTCTTGTCTATCTTTTCTAATTAACTTGCTCTTTTCTGATTCAGAACCATCCTAAACTTTCTTTTCATGTTCACTGTTACTTATAAGGCCTCCACCCCCTCCTCTCTAAAAGTTTACAGGTTCCTGAAATAAAATGAATGAATCTCCCAGCCAGGTTGTTAGTCCCTTTCCAGTTCAGATGAAACCCATTATTTTTTGAACAGATCGTTTCTGTCCCAGAAAAGATCCCAATGATCCGAGAAACTAAATCCCTGCAGCTGCACCACCTCTTCAGCCACTGATTTATCTCACCTATCATGTTACTCATTCCCTCTTTAGAACCTGGCACCAGAGGTAAAACAGAGTTGACTACTTTTGATTTTCTGTTTATAACCTTTTACTTAACTTCCTATATTCACTCTCCTTAATGCTTTCCCTAATGGTGTCGTTCCTACCAATGTGTACAACAACTTCTAGCTTCTCACTCTCCCCTTTGATAATATGCTTCAAACATTTTGAGATGTCCCTAACGTGGGCGGCACGGTGGCACAGTGGTTAGCACTGCTGCCTCACAGTGCCAGAGACCCGGGTTCAATTCCCGCCTCAGGCGACTGACTATGTGGAGTTTGCACGTTCTCCCCGTGTTTGCGTGGGTTTCCTCCGGGTGCTCCGGTTTCCTCCCACAAAGATGTGCAGGTCAGGTGAATTGGCCATGCTAAATTGCCCTTAGTGTTAGGTAAGGGGTAAATGTAGGGGTATGGGTGGGTTGCGCTTCCGCGGGGCAGTGTGGATTTGTTGGGCCGAAGGGCCTGTTTCCACACTAAGTAATCTAATCTAAACTCTGGCACCAGGAAAGCAATATGCTATCCTAGATTCATGCTTACTGCTGTAGAATCATCTATTCTTTTAAATCTCGACAAATGCCACTTAACATAAGATTCAGTATTGGAGAGATGGCATTTGGGACCAAGATTTTGTTTACTCAGAGGATTGTGAATCTATTCTAGGGAGTTGGAGAAACAGTCTTTAAGAATGTTGGAAATAGAAATTTATAAATTTCTGATGTCCAGTGGCATAAAGAGCTATTGGATTATGATGGGAAAAAGCATTGAAGTGTTCAATCAGCCATGATTACATCAAACGGCAGAGAAGGCTCAATGGGTTGAATGGCCTCCTCCTATTCCTATGTCCCTGTGTTCCTCTGGTTTCTGTTAGGATTCATACATTTTGATAGGGCTACCAAGTACATTCATTGCAAGCTTTACACCACAGCTAATGCTCTGTCCTGCCTCCTAATGGGCAAATCCAAATCATATGACATTTCTTTTGTTGAGGACATTGAGTCCTAGAATGGTTTTTCTTCTCATTTTACCTGAGAGAACATGTGGTAACTAGATGACATCTTGAAGACACTGAAAGCTAAAGCTGAACACATATAGATCTGAGAAGATTATCTCACCGGCTGGCATACATTGGCAAAATAACTGCACAGAGGCCAGTATCCCATGCACAGTATATTGGCTGTGGCCATCCAGCTCGGAGTCAGTCACCTGAACAGAGGTGACTGTTCACATAATCTTTCCTGATTGCGTTGTTAATGTGGGGCAATCAAGGACCTCATCGTGAATGTGGTCCACCTGTTTCTAATCACTACAATAGACTTCCACTAACTGATTTGCAGTGTTACCTTAAGCAACAGGACCATCTTAGCCCGTTGAATGATCTACTCAACTTTAATATTAACACTGTCATTCCCTAATCCTTTGGGTTGAACATTGCCCTGGACTTTCACAAAGTCACATGGGCATCATCAATTGCCATATGTATGAACACACAACTCTGTCTAGTGACCAGTGTTTCTAAGACCATTGAAAATGTAGTTTCTAGTTGCCTAATGTGAGCCATTCACAAGCAGAACAACAAGGAACATTTTGGTGTCAGTCCACCCATTGTAACAACTTTGGATGAACCATTTTATGTATTCACCTCATGTTGATGCTATATTAAGGTGAGATGGTTACACAACACCACTTTGGTGGTCACTATGTATTTAAACACATTTTTGCCATTCTTGACATGGTTATTTACAATAAAAAGGAGAAAGCGAGGACTGCAGATGCTGGAGATCAGAGCTGAAAAATGTGTTGCTGGAAAAGCTCAGCAGGTCAGGCAGCATCCAAGGAGCAGGAGAATCGACGTTTTGGGCATAAGCCGTTTAATCGACATTTGAAGGGCTTATACCCGAAACATTGATTCTCCTCCTCCTCGGATGCTGCCAGTCAAGCCAAACTGGCTGAGATTGGTTCAGAGCAGGGAGCAATGTAGATCAATTGACAGCAACAACATTCAACTGAAGCAGGATCAGTATTATACAAAGAAGGCTACTGCATCTAGCTATTGCCACATGGTGCACAAACTGTCAATTCTTTGTCATGGGGACTGAGAGAGTGCAGTCTGTTTGGGTTCAAGATAAGCACTGTCCTGGCCAGATTCTTTATTCTTTTATTTGCCATCATTCTTATTTCTTGGTTCAAATCAAGTCTGGTATCCTCCAACACAATTGATCTACATTGCTCCCTGCTCTGAACCAATCTCAGCCAGTTTGGCTTGACTGGCAGCATCCGAGGAGGAGGAGAATCAATGTTTCGGGTATAAGCCCTTCAAATGTCGATTAAATGGCTTATGCCCAAAACGTCAATTCTCCTGATCCTTGGATTCTGCCTGACCTGCTGTGCTTTTCCAGCACCACACTCTTGACTCTGATCTCCAGCATCTGCAGTTCTCACTTTCTCCTAGTTTGGCTTGACTGCCCTGATGACTCTGCTGACACCCCAACCTCCTCTGAGCCCTCTTCACTGGCTTCCTATCTCCTTGCTGTTCACATTAAGGAAATAGGGGCACACACTGGCTGATTGTTTAAACTGCCATAGTGACTATTTTTCCTTTAACTGTGTATTTGCCCAATGCCAACTGATGGTGCATTTCTTTGGGGTTTGTGGGCAATGACTGTGGTGAAGTGGAAATGTAGGAATGTCAATATTTTGGGGGGTTGAATAGAGATGTAGTGTAATGGATTAATAAATTATATGCTAATGGTACTCAGATCCAAGTATCTAGAGTTGTAGGGATGGCCTCTCTAATCTTCACATATACATCTTGGGTATATTTAATTTAAAAAATGTCAACATTCATTGACACTGGTGTGGACTACCTTCTAATATCAACTCATATATGGCCTTACTACACTACACTTATTACCTTCCTTTTCTCTCCTCTAACTCACCCAACACACTCTATGCAATAAATTGCAACAGCTTTCAGCTTACCTGAGCCATTACAAAGTGACTCTGTGCTCTCTTTTACTACAACTGAAGAAAGTGTAGAGGTGCTTAAGAGATTAAATGAATAGGAGAGCAGTACCTATAAAAACCCAACATTGCACAAGTCCAATTGAGGACTAATATGTGTTTGGCAGCACACACAGTTTAAAGGGTAAGCTGGAGAAGTCAATGCATTAAGCACAAGTATGTATGGGCTAGAGCGGGGGGGGGAAGCCCTCAGCCTGACCTTGCTGCAGTGAAATCAATACATAGACAGCATGAAGAAGCAGATGGTTGTCTCTCCAAAGGGTCTATGTGCATTAAGGTATATATGTCAGCTGTATATAAGCATAATGGGCTGAAAATGTGTTGCTGGAAAAGCGCAGCAGGTCAGGCAGCATCCAAGGAGCAGTAGAATTGACGTTTCGGGCATGAGCCCTCCTTCAGGAATTCCTGAAGAAGGGCTCATGCCCGAAACATCGATTCTCCTGCTCCTTGGATGCTGCCTGACCTGCTGCGCTTTTCCAGCAACACATTTTCAGCTCTGATCTCCAACATCTGCAGTCCTCACTTTCTCCGATAAGCACAATGGCACAGAGAATGAAGAAAAGCAACTCCAACCTGTGTTGGGTTTCATCAAGGACAATGAAACCATGCAAACAACTAAAGAGCTAGTGGTCACATTCATGAAAATTGCAACCAGGGAGTCAGTACTGAAAGATGATTTGAAAATGTTGGATATGCCGAAAGTGCAAAAACATAGTATACCCCAACTAAAGGTGAGTTGGATAGACAGAACAGCATGACACATGAGCCAAACGCAATCAAATGGTGAACAAGAGAGATAGATTCAGATGATAGGATATGAAACCAAAGCAATTCAAATCCAAGCAAAGAGGTGAAATGGTTTGCAATAGCAAAAATGATATAAATGTTACAACTGAATAGATTTTATTTGAAGAAAACTTCTGAATATTTTCGTTGATACTTTTTTGCCTTAACGGGGGATGAGGTCATGGGGTGCAAAGCATCAACGTGAGTCGAGTCTCATGGCGACAATGAGCCAATGCTGACTGTAACCATCTATCTGGTTCATTAACGTACTTTAAGGAAGGAGAATCTGCCATCCTCACCTCGTCTTGCCCATGTGTGACTCCACATCCTCGATTTGGTTGATCATTAACTGCCCTCCACAATGGCTTAACAAGCCTTTTGATTATTCATAATCGCTAACTGGACAGTTTACCTTGCTTTAACCAAGGCACCTGAAATGACAATGGCACTCAGAGCCCTGCTGACCCTGTAAAGTATTTTTTGGTAGGAGAAGAAAGACTTAAAAGGGACCTGAGGGACAATGTTTTCACACAGAGGGTGGTTCATATGTGGAATGAACTGCCAAAGGAATTGGTAGATCCAGGTACAAGTTACAATATTTAAAAGACATTTGGACAAGTACATGATTATTCATGTTTTGAAAGGTTCAGAAAGGTTTAGAGGGATATGAGTCTAAAGCAAGCAAATGGGTCTAGTTTGGCTTAGAAAACTTGATCAGCATGGACTGTTTAGACCAAAGAGTCTGTTTCCACGCTGTATGACTCGAGGGTACCAGAAAGGAGGAGGGACATTATTAACATCATTCAAGCAGGTTGTGCTGCTTATTCTTGCTTTCAGTATTTGGTTTTCCTCGTAAAGAAATGCTGAGTTTTAGCCTCCAATCTACATTCAGTGATGACAAAACGATTTTCTAGACTTGACAATCCTCTATTACTGATGAATTCGGAAAACAGGTGTTAGGTTTTGGTTCCATTAGGTCGATTCAGCTCCTACCGCATTTTAATCTAAACATGGACAGAATACTTGAACTCAAGATGGGAAGTGAAAGTGACAGCCCTTGACTTGGAGGCAGCATTTTAGTGAGTGTGGCACTAGAAGCACAGGCAAAATTAAATTCAGTGGAAATCAGGAGGCAAATTCTCCATTGGTTAGAGTCATGTCTAGCACAAAAGAATATCATTAGCAGTGAGTCATTTCTGACACAAAGCATCACTGCAGACTCTCAGTCATAGAGTCATACAGAGGTACAACATGGAGACCCTTCGGTCCAATTCATCCATGCCAACCACATATTCTAAGATAATCTAGTCCCATTTGCTAGCACTTGGCCCATATCCCTCTAAACTCTTCCTATTCATATACCCATCCAAATGCTTTTTAAATGTTGCAATTGTACCAGTCTTCACCACTTCTTCTGGCAGTTCATTCCATACATGCACACTCACTGCGTGAAAAAGTTGCCCCTTAGGTCCCTTTTATTTCTTTCACCTCTCACTCTAAACCTATGCCCTCTAATTCTGGACTCACTGACCCCAGGGAAAAGACCTTGTCTATTTATCCTATCCATGCCCCTCATGTTTTGTGAAGGGCAGGTCGTGCCTCACAAACCTTATTGAATTCTTTGAGAAGGTGACTAAGGAGGTGGACGAGGGTAAAGCGGTAGATGTGGTGTATATGGATTTTAGTAAGGCATTTGATAAGGTTCCCCATGGTAGGCTACTTCAAAAAATACGGAGGTATGGCATTGACGGTGAGTTGGAGGTTTGGATTAGGAGTTGGCTGGCCGGAAGAAGACAGAGGGTAGTAGTTGATGGCAAAGGTTCATCTTGGAGTGCCGTCACTAGCGGTGTTCCGCAAGGATCTGTTTTGGGACCATTGCTGTTTGTCATTTTTATAAATGACCTGGAGGAGGGGTTAGAAGGTTGGGTGAGCAAGTTTGCAGATGATACAAAAGTCGGAGGAGTTGTAGACAGTGAGGAAGGACGTGGCAGGTTACAGCGGGATATAGATAAGCTGCAGAACTGGGCAGAAAGGTGGCAAATGGAGTTCAATGTAGCTAAGTGTGAGGTGATTCACTTTGGTAAGAGTAACAAAAAGATGGGGTACTGGGCTAATGGTCGGATACTTGGTAGTGTGGATGAGCAGAGGGATCTTGGTGTCCATGTACACAGATCTTTGAAAGTTGCCACCCAGGTAAATAGTGCGGTGAAGAAGGCATATGGCGTACTAGCTTTTATTGGTAGAGGAATTGATTTCCGGACCACTGAGGTCATGTTGCAGTTGTATAAGACTCTGGTGCGGCCGCATCTGGAGTATTGTGTGCAGTTTTGGTCGCCATACTATAGGAAGGATGTGGAGGCACTGGAACGGGTGCAGAGGCGGTTTACCAGGATGTTGCCTGGTATGGTAGAAAGATCATATGAGGAAAGGCTGAGGCACTTGGGGTTGTTTTCATTGGAGAAAAGAAGGTTTAGGGGTGACTTGATAGAGGTGTACAAGATGATTAGGGGTTTAGATAGGGTCGACAGTGAGAATCTTTTTCCATGTATGGAGTCAGCTATTACAAGGGGGCATAGCTTTAAATTAAGGGGGGGTAGGTATAGGACAGCTGTTAGGGGTAGGTTCTTTACTCAGCGAGTCGTGAGTTCGTGGAATGCCCTGCCAGTAGCAGTGGTGGACTCTCCCTCAATATGGGCATTTAAGCGGGCATTGGATAGGCATATGGAGGATAGTGGGCTAGTGTAGGTTAGGTGGACTTGGATCGGCGCAACATCGAGGGCCGAAGGGCTTGTACTGCGCTGTATTCTTCTATGTTCTATGTTCTATGTTCTATGATTTTATAAACCTCTGTAAGGTCATCCCTCAGCCTCCGACGCTTCAGGGAAAACTGCCCCAGCCTATTCAGCCTCTCCCTACAGCTCAAATCCTCCAACTCCAACAACATCCTTGTGAATCTTTCTCTGAACCCTTTCAAGTTTCACAACATCCTTCCGATTGGGAGAAGACCAGAACTGTGCACAATATTCCAAAAGTGGCCTCACCATTGTCCAGTACAGCTGCAACATGTCGTCCCAACTCCTGTACTCAATACTCTGACCAATAAAGGAAAGCATACCAAGCGCCTTCTTCACTATCCTATCTACCTGCAACTCCACTTCCAAGGAACTATCATGTTACAAAAGATTCCTACTCACCCAGGATAATCTTTGACGTTGGTACTGAACGTCCCATGGTCTGGATATGATCAGCAAAAGATTCAAGTAGATTGTGCTGCTTATTCTTGCTCTCAGTATTTGGTTCCCCTCGCAAAAAAAAATGCTGAGTTTTAGCCTCTAATCTACATTCAGTGATGACAAGAAGATTTTCCAGACTTGACAATCCTCTATAATCACAAATTGTTAAGCACTTTTAATATCATTATTTGCCACATCACTGACTGAGCACTTGCTATATATCTTGCAATGCTTCAGTATCCCTGTTGTATCCTATCTAATCCATCTTCCCAAAGTTAAGCTGAGATAACTAAATTTGAAGTTCTAAAGAAGGGTCATACTGGACACAAAACAGTAACTTTGTTTCTCTCTCCATAGATACTCTCAGACGAGCTAAAGTGTGTTAGGGGTTTGGGAACCAGGTGTCAATATAACTCAGCAAGAATGGGACGAGGGGTGAGTAGGACAAGATATATACTGCAGAATTTTAATTGGTTGAAGTTTATGGGAAGAGGGTGTAACTGGAATATTAAAGTCTCAATGTAGCAGTGCGTTCTGTTTTTATTCCAGATCTCCAGCATCCACAGTAATTTATTTTTATTAACTCCAACAACTCTCTGGCCATTGGGATTCTTTTTAAATCGTCAAATCACCAGCTGAACCAAAAGAAAGAACGTTCTGGCTTAGAGGTGGGAGTGATACCAGCTCAGCCTGCTGCTTTTGAGGTTGGTGACACGTAAACTCAATTTATCTCGAGGTGATGTATGCACTTGATGTTTTTTACCATTGATAATGTTTTTATTTGGTCAGATTTGCAGACAATTGTGTAGAAGCAATGTGAAAAGATGGTACAGATACAATGTAAGAGCTGAATAAATCAGAAATTTCCCATTAATCAGTCCAAGCTGGAAGATGTAGTTAATACCTGGGAGGTCTATAATAAATTGCAAGGAGGGAGTAATAAACGAGCAGAAAGAGTGAATACTTGGCAACCGAATAGAAATATCGCTGAGTGTGAAAGATCTATCACAGGAAGTAAAAGTAAATCGTACATTCCTTAGAAAATTATGTTTCTAATTGGCTAGAGGGAATCCTGGACTTGGAGCACAGGTTAATAAGGCAATAAGAAATGAAAGGTAAACAAAATATTGAGGTAAATGTCTAGAGAGCTCTGATCATTTCAATTCTCAAGACTTCTGCAGAATTAGTTACATTTCTATCCCAGAAGTGAGCAAGCTGGAACTTGTTTGTATTTTCATGGCACTTTAAGCTGGCTTTAATCCAATTTATTGAGCTCAGTCATACCAGTTCAGAAGCCAGACTTTATGGTACAGATGGAAATTTGGCAGCAGTAGTAATATTTTTATTTCTTAATGAACACTGGAAATGACAGACAGTTGGGAATCACGAATCAAACAGCGGCAGTCTAGTCTCTGTCTCAGACTGAACCAGGTTTCTCTCCATGTTGTTACTGAGCTCAACATCTACATACTGAGGACTGGAGCCTCAGTTACTTCACATGCTTTCATCAATCCATCTGTTGTGAAAACATTGATTCTTGTTCCTCTATCTTTAGACTTTAATATTCCAATGTTCTATTTTCCTCTCATACTTCAATCCAATTAAAGTTTTGCTGCAAATATCTTATCCCATTTACCCATCATTTCTGGTCTTGCGGAGCTACATTGGTACCTAATTCCCAAACTTACAATGCCACAATTAAAATTCTACTGTGCCCTCATTACTCAATTTCTCTGTGAACTTCCTGAATTTGTTGCTTATTTATTGCAGGTCTGTTATACATCTCCTTTTCCATGATTCTTCTTGTGGGGTGATCTAGAATGAAGGGTCGTGCTTAAAAATAAGGAATTACACATTTAAAACAGAGATGATGGAAAATAATTCTCTTAGAGGGTTGTGAGTGTTTGGAATTCTCTTCCTCAAAAGGCAACTTATGCAGAATATTAAATTATTTTTAAGGTGGAGACTGACAGAGTCATGAATACCAAGCGGATGAAAGATTACTAGCGTTTGCAGGAATGTGGAGTTGAGATTAAAATCAGATCAGCCATGATCTTATTGAAAGGTAGTGCAGACCCCAAAGGGCGAAGTGGCCTCAGTTTGTTCCTTGTGCACATAGAGTCATAGAGATGTACAGCATGGAAACAGACCCTTCGGCCTAACTCGTCCATGCGAACCACATAACTTAACCGATTCTAGTCCCATTTGCCAGTACTTGGCCCATATCCCTCTAAACACTTCCTATTCATATACCCATCCAAATGCCTCTTAAATGTTGCAATTGTACCAGCCTCCACTACTTTCTCTGGCAGCTCATTCCATACACGCACCACCCTCAGCGTGAAAGAGTTGCCCCTTAGGTCTCTTTTATATCTTTCTCCTCTTACTCTAAACCTATGCACTCTAGTTCTGGACTCACCCACCCCAGGGAAAAGACCTTGTCTATTTATCCTATCCATGCACCTCATGATTTTATAAACCTCTATAAGGTCAGCTCTCAGCCTCCGACGTTCAAGGGAAAACAGCCCTAGCCTATTCAACCTCTCCCCATAGCTCAAATCCTCCAACCCTGGCAACAGCCTTCTAAATCTTTTCTGAACCCTTTCAAGTATTTCACAACATCCTTCCGATAGGAAGGAGACGAGAATTGCATGCAATATTCCAAAAATGGCCTAACCAATGTCCTATATAGCCACAACATGACCACCCAACTCCTGTACTCAATACTCTGACCAATAAAGGAAAACATACAAAACGCCTTCTTCACTATCCTATCTACCTGTGACTCTACTTTCAAGAAACTATGAACCTGCACTCCAAGGTCTCTTTGTTCAGTAACACTTGCTAGGACCTTCCCATTAAGTGTATAAGTCCTGCTCTGACCTGCTTTTCCAAAATGCAGCACCTCACATTTATCTAAATTAAACTCCATCTGCCACTCCTCAGCCCATTGTCTCGTCTGATCAAGATCCTGTTGTAATCTGAGGTAACTTTTACGCTGTCCACTACACCTCCAATTTTTGGTGTCATCTGAAAGCTTAGTAACTATACCTCTTATGCTCACATCCAAGTCATTTACATAAATGACAAAAAGTAGTGGACCCAGCACCAATCCTTGTGGCACTCCACTGGTCACAGGCCTTCAGTCTGAAAAATAATCCTCCACCACCACCCTCTGTATTTTTTACATTTGAGCCAGTTCTGTATCCAAATGGCTAGTTCTCCCTGTATTCCGTGAGATCTAACCTTGCTAACCAGTCTCCCATGCAGAGTCTTGTCGAACACCTTACTGAAGTCCATATAGATCACGAGTGTGGTGCTGGAAAAGCACAGCAGGTCAGGCAGCATCCGAGGAGCAGGACAATAAACATTTTGGGCAAAAGCCTTTCATCAGGAATCAAACATTTTGACCGAATTATCAATTTTCCTGCTCTTCAGATGCTGCCTGACCTGCTGTGCTTTTCCAGCATCTGCAGTCCTCACTTTCTCCATATAGTTCATGCCCACCACTCTGCCCTCATCAATGCTCTCTGTTACTTCTTCAAAAAACTCAATCAAGTTCATGAGACATGATTTCCCACATACAAAGCCATGCTGACTATCCCTAATCAGTCCTTGACTTTCCAAATACCTCTAATTCCTGTCCTTCAGGATTCCCTCCAACAACTTACCCACCACTGACGTCAGGCTCACTGGTCTATAGTTCCCTGGCTTGTCCTTACCACCTTTTTAAAATAGTAGTATCACGTTAGCCAACTTCCAGTCTTCCAGCACCTCACCTATGACAATCGATGAGACAAATATCTCAGCAAGGGACCCAGAAATCATTTTCCTAGCTTCTCAGAAAGTTCTAGGGTACACCTGATCAGGTCCTGGGGATTTATCCACTTTTATGTGTTTCAAGACATCCAGCACTTCCTCCTCTGTAATAAGGATATTTTTCAAGATGTCACCATCTATTTCCCCACATTCCATATCTTCCATGTATTTTCCACAGTTAACACTGATGCAAAATACTCATTTAGTATCTTCCCCGTCTCCTGCGGCTCCATAGATAGGTTACCTTGCTGATCTTTGAGGGGCCCTATTTTCTCCCTACTTACCCTTTTGTCCTTAATGTATTTACAAAAACCCTTTGGATTCTCCTTAACCCTATTTGCCAAAGCTATCTCATGTGCCCTTTTGCCCTCTTGATTTCCCTCTTAAGTATACTCATACTGCCTTTATTCTCTTCAAGACTCACTCAATCTCTCCTGTCTATGCCAGACATATGCTTCTTTTTGTTTCTTAAGCAAAATCTCAATTTCTCTTATCATCCAGCATGTTTGTATTCAGCCCATAATTCAGTTGCCCATACTCTATTTTTGAAATTATTTTCCCTAACCGTTCTATCTCTGTTCCAAATCCCTCTTGTCACCACCTCTTTAAATTATTTTAGTCATTTTAATCTTTCCTTTTTCAGCTCAAAAACCCATTTTAATCCTTCTGCCTTTGTGAAACACCTGGGAACATTTTTCTGATTTAAAAGTGCTACATAAATGTAAGATATGTATCTTCCTGTGGCAGTTGCCATCTCAAGTATGAGAATACTAAACACTGAATTCCGCTACCAACTGCTTAATTATGATATTTGGAAAGCTAGTTTTGTCTCAAGCAATTTTAGTGTCCAATGTAATTTCTCCAAGGGATTAAAGTTTTCTTGAACAAAATTTTCATATTTCAAGATTTTCTCTGGGTGTAATGTTAACATTAACAACTGTTTGTATTTTGTAGCATCTTTAGCATTACAAGTGGCCTGGGGCCTGCGTGCATTGCTACCAATAGTGGAGCAGTTTAAAGGCATTGTGATGATACTGTGGTTTTAAGAGATGTATTTTGTCCTGTTTCTTTTTGAAGAGAGGTTTTAAGGCAGATGTGCAGAGTTGCCTCTTCCAAGCCAAAAAAGTAACACCTTATGAGGACTCCCATGGAACCAGGATTTTAGTTTAGTTTTTCAGTTGTTGGGGTTTTGAATTTGGTTATAGAAGATTCCACACATCTCTCACTGCCAGAAGTTTCTCTTGCTATTCTTTTCTCTTGGACTGGAGAATCTAATTTACTGAATTTGCCTTTGCCAAGGGCGTGTTTGTGGGATGTTACTACATTGGAACAGGAGCTGTTCAGTCATTAAATAATCTATTATTTTGCTATGTTTTCCAATAGAGTTAAAGTTAGACCAATTCTTCTTTCTTTTGGTTGTCTTTTAACTTGGGGTAAGAATAAAGTGTGTTTTGTTTAAACCGACCAATAAAGTGTGATCAATTAAATTAAATCTGGAACACAACACGTTACACTTGCCTTTAAATAAGATAAAAATTAGGGTCTAGACTATCATCTTGATGTAGTTGAACAGGGTTTGGTCTGGTCCATGATGGTGTTCTCGGAGAATATTGCAGTCTTGGGGGAGCTAGGAGAAGCAAAGTAATTATTGTAAAAACAAAGACAAGAATTTTATATTGAAACTATAAAATAACCAAAAAAGCCCCACGTTTCAGAATGAAAAGTGAGTGGAACTTGTTGTGGGAGTGACAGAACCGATAGAGTTTTGATTGAGCTGATGTTCATTGAAACTAAAGCTCCACAAGGTGAGATTTTGAAGATTTGTTCAGAGGGTATGGGAATCACTTGCTGGACCAGCATTTATTGTCCCTCTCTAATTGCCCTGACACTGAGTGGTTTTCTGAGTCTGGAGCCACACGTTGCCCAAGTCAGGTAAGGATCGCAGAGTTCTTTCCCTGAAGGATATTAGTGAGCCAGATACGTTTTGCACCAATTGACAGTGGTTTTATGGTTGCCAAACAGCTAGCTTTTTAATTCCACATTTTAATTCCACAATTCGCATTTCACCATCTGAAGTGGTGGAATTTAAGCCTCTGTTCTCAGAACATTATGGATACTTTTAATCAAACTGTTCAGACATGTTAGGACATTTCCCTGGAGCAGGTGAGACTTAAACCCAGGTTTTCTGACCTAGAGATAGTGACAATACCACTGCACCACAAGAGCACTCCTCGGAATATTATAGTTTGAGTTACTGGATTACTAGTCCTGTGACATTACCATTAAACTACTGCCACACCTTAAGTATAACATACACCAAAGGGAATCATGATGTTTTCAACAGAATATAGGTTGAGATACGGACCAAGGCATATGATGTTACAAAATTTGTTAGTCTTTGTGAGTTAGAGAAAATTGGGCCAAAAACTTAGCTTTGAAAAATACAGGACAATCCAAGAGAGTAGCTGAGTTGGGAACTGGAGTTAGTGTCAATGAAGCATGAATTTATAACTTAGTTGAAGGTGATTTCTTTGACTTCCCCAAAAATGGGTCAGAGGGATTCATGTTTGGCTGGTTGTTGGAAAAGTAGTAGAACAGAAAACTAATCATGGATCTGGAAAGGGAAAGCTTAGAGCTACAGTTTAAAATCATTGGTGCTCATGTGGAAGTGTCAGAAACATAAAGACTAGAGTAAGTATAGCTCATCCTACTCCTCATTAACCTTGAGACTGTGTGATTATACTAGTAAGAATTTCACCTCCAACTCTTGCTGAACCCTCATCTAAGCATCACTAAGGTTCTTGCTTCTCACTCTCCTTAAAACCAAGTCAGGTTATATTACAAATATCTCTGTAACTGCGAGAAAAAACATTGAGAATGCAATTCTGCGAAAGATATTAATTAGCCTTGAATCAATTACAATTTTCCAAGTTTCCACTATTCTGTAGGTCAAAAAATACTTTTTCAAATCTATAATCTAGCGGGAGCATGTGTTGATTTGGGTTGTATTTGATTTATAAATCAGAGTTGGAAGTATATATGCCTGAAGGCAGTTCCCAATCATGTTCAAACAATATCTTTTCTGAAACATATTTTTCATGAATGGGCCAAGGGTGTTTGGACATGCCCTGCTCACTAGTTAATAAAATGTTGGCTTAATAGAATTTTTAGATATCGAGTAAGGTATTTTATAACAGCACTAGCAATTCTCTGTCCAGGGAAATCTTATCCCATTTTAACAATAGTCGAGCAAAGAGAATGGAATCATGAATTTTCCACTTCAGGAAGCCATTCAGCAAATAATGCAAACTCTCTGCAAGTACCATCCACTCAGATTTTGATGCATTTTCCCATTCACTCTGTTAACTTTTCCTTTTGACTTTTGAATAATATCCTGGTCCGAATGTTGCAATTTGCTTTTTGTTGTGATGCAAACAATCAAAATAAAGGTTCTGCTTTTTCACCCTCTAGATTAAACCATCGCCTTCTTCATGCACACAAAAGTGAACATGATTATATCATAATAGTGTGGGGAAGTTCTGCATCTATACTTTATAATTAAGAGCTTTGTCCAATTCATCATTTATATAAATGATTTGGATGCGAGCATAAGAGGTATAGTTAGTAAGTTTGCAGATGACACCAAAATTGGAGGTATAGTGGACAGCGAAGAAGGTTACCTCAGATTACAACGGGATCTTGATCAGATGGGCCGATGGGCTGAGAAGTGGCTGGTAGAGTTTAATTTAGATAAATGTGACATGCTGCATTTTGGGAAAGCAAATCTTAGCAGGACTTATACACTTAATTTCTTTGAGAATTAACCTCCTCATGGGAGCACGAGGTAGCGCCAATACAATCATCGATGTAGTGGAGGAAAAGGTAGGGGGTGGTGCCAGTGTAGCTGCGGAAGATGGACTGTTCCAAGTATCCTACGAAGAGGCAGGCATAGCTGGGGCCCATGCGGGTGCCCATGGCTACTCCTTTGGTTTGGAGGAAGTGGGAGGATTGGAAGGAGAAGTTGTTAAGAGTGAGGACCAGTTCAGTCAGTCGAAGGAGGGTGTCAGTGGAAGGTACTGGTTGGGTCGGCGGGAGAGGAAGAAGCGGAGGTTTTGAGGCCTTCATGATGGGGAATGGAGGTGTACAGGGACTGGATGTCCATCGTGAAGATAAGGCGTTGGGGGCCAGGGAAGCGAAAACCATGGAGGAGATGGAGGGCGTGGGTGGTGTCCCGAACGTAGGTGGGGAGTTCTTGGATGAAGGGGGACAGGACAGTGTCGAGGTATGCAGAGATGAGTTCAGTGGGGCAGGAGCAGGCTGAGACAATGGGTCGGCCGGGGCAGTCGGGTCTGTGGATTTTGGGCAGGAGGAACAGTTCATCCACTTTACTAACACCTTCCACCCCGACCTCAAATTTACCTGGACTGTCTCAGACTCTTCCCTCCCCTTCCTAGACCTCTTCATTTCTATCTCGGGCGACCGACTCAACACAGACATTTACTACAAACCAACCGACTCCCACAGCTACCTAGATTACATCTCCTCCCATCCTGCCCCCTGTAAAAATGCCATCCCATATTTCCAATTCCTTCGCCTCAGCCGCATCTGCTCCCAGGAGGACCAATTCCACTACCGAACAACTCAAATGGCCTCCTTCTCCAAAGACTGCAATTTCCACTCCGACGTGGTCAACAATGCTCTCCACCGCATCTCCTCCACTTCCCGCACCTCCGCCCTTGAACCCCGGCCCTCTAATCACCACCAGGACAGAACCCCACTGGTCCTTACCTTCCACCCATCCAAACTCTGGATACATTGTATCATCCTCCGTCATTTGCGCCACCTCCAAATAGACCCCACCACCAGTGATATATTTCCCTCCCCACCCCTATCAGCGTTCCAGAGAGACCAGTCCCTCCGCGACTCCCTCATCAGGTCCACACCCCCCAGCAACCCAACCTCCACTCCCGGCACCTTCCCCTGAAACCGCAAGAAGTGCAAAACTTGCGCCCACACCTCCCCCCTCACCTCCCTCCAAGGCCCCAGTGGATCCTTCCCTATCTGTCGTAAATTCATTTGCACCTCCACACACATCATTTACTGTATCCGTTGCACCCAATGTGGTCTCCTCTACATTGGGGAGACAGGCCGCCAACTTGCGGAACATTTCTGAGAACACCTCTGGGACACCCGCACCAACCAACCCAACCATCCTATGGCTGAACACTTTAACTCTCCCTCCCACTCCGCCAAGGACATGCAGGTCCTTGGCATCCTCCATCGCCAGACCCTGACCACACGACGCCTGGAGGAAGAGCGCCTCATCTTCCGCCTGGGAACCCTTCTACCACACGGGATGAATGTAGATTTCTCCAGCTTCCTCATTTCCCTCCCACCTTATCTCAGTCCCAACCCCCGGATTCACCACCGCCCTCTTGACCTGCAATCTTCTTCCCGAATTCTCCGCCCCCACCCCCTCTCCGGCCTATCACCCACACCCTCACCCCCTTCCACATATCGTATTCCCAGCGCTCCTCCCCCAAATTCCCTCTCCCCTACCTTTTATCTCAGCCCGCCTGGCACACCAGCCTCATTCCTAAAGAAGGGCTTATGCCCGAAACGTCGATTCTCCTGCTCCTCGGATGCTGCCTGGCCTGCTGTGTTTTTCCAGCACCACATTTTTCAACTCTTATACACTTAATGGTAAGGTCCTAGGGAGTGTTGCTGAACAAAGAGACCTTGGAGTGCAGGTTCATAGCTCCTTGAAAGTGGAGTCGCAGGTAGATAGGATAGTAAAGAATACGTTTGGTATGCTTTCCTTTATTGGTCAGAGTATTGACTACAGGAGTTGGGAGGTCATGCTGCGACTGTGCAGGACATTGGTTAGGCCACTGTTGAAATATTGTGTGCAATTATGGTCTCCTTCCTATTGGAAGGATGTTGTGAAACTTGCAAGGGTTCAGAAGAGATTTACAACGAGGTTGCCAGGATTGGAGGATTTGAGCTAGCGGGAGACGCTGAATGGGCTGGGACTGTTTTCCCTGGAGTGTCGGAGGCTGAGGGGTGACCTTATAGACATTTATAAAATTATGAGGGGCACTGATAGGGTAAATAGACAAAGTCTTTTCCCTGGGGTGGGGGAGTCCAGAACTAAAGGGCATAGGTTTAGTGTGAGAGGGGGAAAAAATATAAAAGAGACCTAAGGGACAACTTTTTCACACAGAGGGTGGTACATGTATGCCAGAGGAAGTGGTGGAGGCTAGTACAATTGCAACATTTAAAAGGCATCTGGATGGGGGTATGAATAGGTGCTGGCAGGTGGGACTAGATTGGGTTGGGATATCTGGTCAACATGGACAAGTTGGACCGAAGGGTCTGTTTCCATGCTGTACATCTCTATGACTCTAAGAGGTGGGTTCCTGAGAACAGTGAAAGTGCAAGTGCATTTGGAAAGGCTGCAAATTTCCTTAGCAAGGCTTCTTCTTTGCTATTGTAACCTCACCAGAGATGCAGCAGAACTCCTATTTACACTGGATTCCAACTAAGGTAGAGCAGGACAAACTCCAAGAAAATTCCAGTCTTTTTACAAACACATGAAGTAAACAATTACTAATCATTATCGAAGAATATATAAGTACATAGAGTCATAGAGCTGTACGGCATGGAAACAGACCCTTCAGTCCAACTCGCCCATGCCAACTAGATATCCTAAATTAATATAGTCCCATTTGCCAGCATTTGGCCCATATCCCTCTAAATCCTTCCTTTTCATATATTCATCCAGATACCTTTTAAATGTTGTCATTGTGCCAGCCTCCACCACTTCCTCTCACAGCTCATTCCAGACATGCATCATGCTCTGAGAAAAAGTTGACCCTTAGGTCCCTTTTAAATATTTCCCCTCTCTCACCGTAAACCTATGCCCTCTAGTTCTGGATTCCCCCACCCCAAGGAAAAGATCTTGTCTATTCATCCTATCCATGTCCCTCATGATTTTATAAACCTCTATGAAGTCATCCCTCAGCCTTTGACACTCCAAGGAAAATAGCCCCAGCCTATTCAGCCTCTTCCTATAGCTCTAATCCTTCAACCCTGGCAACATTCTTGTAAACCTTTTCTGAACCCTTTCAAGTTTCACAAAATCCTTTCTATAGTGGGGACACCAGAATTGTATGCAGTATTCCAAACGTGGCCTAACCAATGTCATGTACAACCACAACATGACCTCCCAACTCCTATATTCAATGCACAGACCAATAAAGACAAGCATACCAAATGCCTTCTTCACCATCCTGTGAACCTGGGTTGTATTAAGTTATTCTATCTGTGATGTTAAATGAGGTGGTGTTTAACAATTTAAATGCAAAATACAGGTGCCGAGGAAGATATTTAGAGGTATATTGACAATTTTGAGCATTTAGCTGACAATGATACAGTTGGATATTTTCTGTGTGGAGGTTCAGCTTCTGCTCAACACCATAGTTTAAGTAAAATATGGTCCGGCTGAAATTCTGTGTTTCTTCCAGAGCACCCGCAAGATAACTTAATCAAAGATCTGTCATATTGATTACAAACTTCACCAAAATATATTGCAATGCCAAAGTTACAGAAAGTTACAGAGTACCTGCTGCCAAGAAGGCCACCTATATGATGGACTGAAGATAGGGACAGGTCTTCCTATTTTCCAATCAACCTTTGGAAAGGTGAGACCTGAGCCTCGGCCTTCTGGCTCAAAGGTAGAGACAATACTATTACACTACCAGAGCCCTGGCAACTAGTCCATCACCCCGCTCTTCCTTTGGCC
Source organism: Chiloscyllium plagiosum (assembly GCF_037043375.1). NCBI lineage: Eukaryota > Metazoa > Chordata > Chondrichthyes > Orectolobiformes > Hemiscylliidae > Chiloscyllium > Chiloscyllium plagiosum. Next base: position 135,836,495 of record NW_028270141.1, read on the forward strand.
TGTATTATTGGTAATAAAAACTTTAAAAGTGTTTCACCTTTTTGAGTCTCTGTCTTAATGGAATCTTTTGCGTAATACTTTATATAGCTGACTTTTTTTTCTCCTTTCTCTCGGAATTCAAGTAGCCACAATTCAAATTTTCTTTAGTCCAATAAATCAAGATCATGGTTTTAGGACTGGATGCACTTGTCTGCCTGCATTCAATCTATAAAGAGATGTAATACACTGTTAGTGTTCCTATCTCTGTGTTCAATTCTGGACTTCAGGACATAATGGCCGCAGAAGGCAAATCACAATGCAGGCCAGACAGGTTGATTATTGATGTGGTACCCTACCTGCCATATTAATGATGATATTTGAATTGATAAAATCCCTGGGTTAGCTTATTTCAAACAGTGAAACATATCATAAGTTCTGGAGCAGACATTACAACAATATATTGTCTGTCATTTCTGTTTCCATTAGCAAGTCTTCCTGTCTTGGATAGCAGATGCTGTTTCAGAATTTGCTTCTCCTGACACAGTACAACCATGTTTTGTCCCGCACTCATCACTGACTGATCACCTTCCCCGAGCTGTCTTATGTGGTTCAATTTTTCTTGACATTTGCTGCTTTGCTCTTTAAGGGCTTCTAGCTCATTTTAAAGTTTATGCTTTTGCATTTAAATTCTTCTAAATACATAGAAGCTTTAGTTTCCTGCTGATAATGGTATACTTTCTTCTTTGCAGCCAGCTCTAACAATTGTCCAGCACACCAACTATGCTTTTTCTTTTGTTTGAAGAGTTAGGCTTTTTCCCATTGCTGTTCCAGCTGTTTGTTTGGTTTCCTTTGTGCCATATATGAGTTTTTATCATTGGATTATCACTGCTGGCATTTTTTTTTCTGAAAGGGATGTCTTATGAATGATTTGTAGCTCCTTGCTATGTGTAATGTGCACACAACCCTGTGTCAAACTTAGTCAATACCCCGTGACCAGTTCTGTAAGGACAGCCAATTTGAATTGATGCAAACATTTCAAACAGTGTGATGACAGTGATGTTTCCCACGAGATTGACAGTGTGTTCTCCAGTTTTAGTCTCAACATGTACTTTATCAGATTCTAGTTTATTGAATACTTCATGAATGAACCTCTAGTGGAATACTTTATTGTAGCTTGGAGACACCTCTTGTGCACAGTGTCTTTGTGTCATTGCATTTTCTGCCACATGCCTTGAAAAATTAATTAAAAGCTGGACAATTTGTTGGTGCAGGTAGAGGATCACACATTCCTCCCATCTGTTGGGGGGGTTCTAATAAATGTGCCAAGAGTCAGGCTTGTACCTAGCATTGTAATGCTCATTAAGTAAAAGGATCACTTTGTACTTACATCCATCCTTCAGTCATTTTTCAATGTTATAGTCTTTAGCTTGTCACACAAATCTTTCTGGATAGCAATCACCACCTCAGCAATTTTGTTCAATAGCTCTTATCTGAAAAATCACATATCTGATCCCTTTTCCCTACATCAGTTCTTGCAGTGACTCAAGGATTCTATAGCCATGACATGAATTCTTGTCAATGAACATAGAAGTTTTCAGTCTCTGAATTGGTAATGTTACCACACAGCAGTGAAAGCCTCTGCTAATTAAACCAAACACACAGAAAAGCTTACCTCACCTCATAACCTGTTAAAGTATGAGTGACAAAGAACTACTCAAATTCCATTAAAGAAAAAAAATAACAATTTTATTCTTTAACTCCAAAAGTGAACATTAAACAACTATTTTCAACTCTAAGCCTCCTTTCCCTCAAAGATTTGTTATCCAGTTCCCACTCTATAACAATCTGCTGATCCTATAAAGCCTCTATTAAATTTACAGCAACTTAACACTTACAAAACCAGACAGTGGCTGTCATCTCTGGTGTCTGTCTTCCTTTGTTTATAGATCTCCCTAGGTCACCTTCAGACTTCAGCTGCAAAGATGTTTCATATGACAAAGGTACCTTTGATAGAGAGTGCCTTCAGATAGTCTGTCTGACATTGGCAGGTGGTGCTCTTTCTCCTGGCTGACTGTCCAAAATGCCTGCTTCTTATACCCCAAACATCAGATCATCTCATTGGTTCAACGTTGTCAAAACAGTAAAATTCAAATTTGATTGGGTTTTAGTATCTTGGAGCATAATTTAAACTGATTGGTTAAGTTTGATCTGCTGTGAAAACAGCTTAGGTATCTAGGTTACAGCCAAATGTTACATCTTCAAATTGTCCAGTATCCTTTGTGCCTGCTAGTCAAACACATGACAGGAGCTTGCTCGCTTTCACTCCCTCTTAAAGGTACAGTACTTGCCTTCAACTTCATAACAGTAATCTAATGTTAATATCTTTTGGGGATTTTTTCGCTCTTCTGCTGTTAATCCTGAGGTGATAAGTCTGTTTAGATTTTTGTTTCCACTTGCTATTCCAATCTTAATGGTTTGTCATCAAATATACCTGAATCTGTAAACCATAACTTTGAACACTGTTTAAACATTTTGACTTCTGTTATTTTGATTTTATCCATTCGTGGAAGATAGGCTTCAGTGGCTGGGTCAGCATTTATTGCCTATCCTTAGTTACCATTGACAAGATGACAATGAACAGCCTTCTTGCAGTTCAATTGGTGTAGGTAGACCTACAATGAACTATGATGTTATTAGGAAGGAAGTTCCAAGATCTTGACCCAGAGACACATGTTGTTCACAATATACGTTAATGATTTGCATGAAGGAATGCAATATCTCCAAATTTTCAGATGACACTAAGCTGGATGGCAGGATGTGCTGTGAGGAGGAGATGCTAAAAGGCTGCAGGGTGACTTGGAAATACTGGCTCATTGGGCAAGTACTTGGAAAATGCAATATAATGTGAATGAATGTGAGATTATCTATTTTGGGCACAAAAACAGGAAGGCAGATTGTTATATGAATGGTGGCAGTTTAGGAAAAGGTGAGGTACAGCAAGACCTGGGTGTCATGGTGGAACAGTTGCTGAAGGTTGGCATGCAGGTGCAGCAGGCAGTGAGGAAGGCTAATGGCATGCTGGCCCTCATAGTGAGACGATTTGAGTAATGGAGGAAGGACATCTTCCTGAGGTTATACAGGGCCTTGGTGAAGCCACACCATGAGTATTGGGTGCTGTTTTGGTCTCCTAGTCTGAAGAAGAACATGCTTGTGATTGAGGGAGACCAGTGAACATTCACTAGACTGATTCCCGGGATGGCAGGGCTGACATATGAGGAAAGACGGATCAACTGGGCTTGTATTTGCTGAAATTTAGAAGAATGAGGGGTGATCTCATAGAAACATATAAAACCCTGATGAGACTGGACAGGTTAGGTGTGGGAAAAATGTTCCCGGTGTTGGGTAAGTCTAGAACTATAGGTCACAGCCTACGAATAAGGGGGTAAGCCATTCAGGACTGAGATGAGGAAGAATTTCTTCAACCAGAGAGTTGTGAACCTGTGGAACTTTCTCCCACAGGAAGCTGTTGAGACCAGTTCATTAGATATTTTCAAGAGGAAGCTTTTGGCTAAAGGGATCAAGGGGTATGGAGAGAAAGCAGGAAAGGGACACTGAGATTGCATGATCAGCCATGATCATATTGAATGGTGGTGTAGGCTCGCAGAGCCGAATGGCCTACTCCTGCACCTATTTTCTATGTTTCTTTTTTTCTATGTTGTGTGCTCTGCCACAATACAAAATAAATAATTTTGTGCACATTATAACAATATGCTTTTGACCTTCTCTTGCTTGCTATCAATCTTTCCTGCACTTCAATCACTTGTCTTTCTCAAGTTTGTTAAATTGGCCTCTTCGTAGAGATTTATCTGCTCACCAGAAAACTGGATTTTCATCACTCTCTGATGCTGTAATGAAAAAGACAAAGTACTGACTCCTCTACTTTGGTATTTCACCTGTACATTAACTTTCTTGCTGATCATTCTGGCCTGATAGGCCCTATCAGTGTAGTGTTATCCACTGCTGTTGACCGTGTCACATTAATGAGAATTGATAAATAATCAAGTGCTTGTCAAGGGTTTATTAACTCCATAGATTAGTTAATTTAAAATAGTAAAACAGAATAAAGCAGACATTACAGCAAAGTAACTTATTTCTGTGTATGCAGCTTACAAATCCACAACAAGCTGCCAATCAAATTTGCCTCATTGAATAGAAAAACTCTCTCAAAGACAAAGTACCCAAACAAAGCTTCCAATATACCAACGGCAGGCTGTAAGTAAAGGATGGTCTCCTGGTCAGCCAGATTCATGTGGTAGCTGCATTGCAACAGCCTCCTCACTTGTAAAGATTCCTTGAGCAGGTTCTGACCATTAACAAGCACCATCCTCATTTGAGGGACTATCACATACACACATAGACATACACACATGCAACAAAAAAAATTAAGCCTTTGTCAGATGATGTTTTATTCACAATATTTTCACTGTTAAATGCTGCCCCAGTTCAACCAGAGTTTATGTAATATTTATCAGTGTGAAATATATCTGGCTTCAAACCCCAGAGCAGATGTACTGGGATAGTTGATGGAAGATTTTCAAATAAACCCCTCCTTAAAGCGGTTGATTCAAGAATTGGCTCCACATCTTTCAGCTCACGGCACAACTCGTACTTCATTTACTGTTTGCTTGTTTATGCAAGTTGTTGGGTCGGATTGCTTAATGAGTCGTCTGTTTTAGCAGGTGGGGGTGGGGAGAGAGGAAGGTGGCAAGCATTGTGACAACGAATAACCAGCCCAATACATTATTATGTTTTCTGAATACACAAAAACATTGACAGGTTTAGCAATTTTTGGAGCTGTTACTATTCTCTTCACCCATATCTATCGATGTTGCAATTGGATCTAACGAGATGCGGTGGCTTTTTTTTTAAATCAGGGATCTTTGAGTCATTTCACTTCACCTCATAGGTGCAACTGAAGTTACACAATCTCTTTAATCTTTAGAACTTATCTGTCAATTGCTAATCTTGACATAATGTGGCTAAATTAAATTGTATTTGCCAAATCCGGTGGAAATATGCCATTATAATATTATAGTAATTAATAGCTACCTTGGCCAACTCAAAATGTGGTTATAGGTTTTCCGATTGGCTAATTCTATTGGAATGAAGCAAAGCTAGCTCAGGTAATCAGTTAGAGCAGCTGTTGCGTTACCATAGCAGCAATTATTACATACTGTCATTCATGGACTTGCACTTTGGACACAGTGCTTTCAACAGTTAAACTAATATGTTGAAACTATAATTCTATTCCTCACACTTCAAAATTCTGTATTTCTTCAGGTTAAAACCTGTACAGTGGAGCCTTTGTTATTCGCCATAACGCAAATTGATGATTAATCAAAATTCCAAACTATTTATGTATAAGACTACATTTAATTCAGAAGAATGCCGTCAATTATGACAAAAAGACCAGCCTTAGACAAGGTGTCAGCATTGCCTCAGTAGTACCACATTTGCCTGAGTCAGAAGGCCATGGGTTCGGGTCCTGTACCTGATTCTTGAAACCAATATAATGAGGCACTGTCTGAGGTGTTGTTTTCTCAAGCTGATCAAAAGGATCCAATGGCATCATGCAAAGAAGAACAGAACAAGTGTCGTGATTAATATTTCTGGCACCACCAACTTCTCTAATACAGATTGTTTGATCGTTAATTTCTTTGCTGTTTGCATGAATATACCATGTACTTCATTTTTATTCTTTCACAAGATTGCTGTTGTGAAGAAAACACCAGGTCTCTTTTGGAGAGCTGCTGTATCTAATTTAGTTATTAGTGAATTGAATCTGGTTTCTGTACCTGCAGCAGGAACTGGCTCTTCTCTGAGTTTCAGGCAGTATACATACAAGGGGCTATGTGCAGCACCTGGCCAGCGAAGCCTGGATTCATAGAATTTCTACAGTGTGGAAACAGGCCATTCGGCCCAACAAGTCCACAGCGACCCTCCAAAGAGTAACTCCCCAAAACCCATTCCCCCTACCCTACATTTACCCCTGACAAATGCACCTAACTTACACATCCCTAAACACTATGGGCAATTTAGCATGGCCAATTCACCATACCTGCACATCTTTGGAATGTTGGAGGAAACCCACACAGACACGGGGAGAATGTGAAAACTCCTCACAGACAGTTGGCTGAGGCTAGAACCGAACCCAGGTCCCTGGTGCTGTGAGGTAGCAGTACTAACCACTGCGCCATCATGCCACCTTTTTTTTTCCCTTTGGGATTGGGGAGTTTGGAAACCAGACTGGCTGACTGACAGGTGCATTCTGTGGTATGTGGGAAAACATGGATCCAAGATGCAGACAAAAATGTCTGCAGAAAGTTTGAGCTCTAGTGTATATTTTGGAAATTTTAAAAATATCAGAATTCAAGTGGCATTATGGTGCAGCTGTGAGACATGTTCAAGGAAAATGTCACACTGCTGGTTAGGAGGAGGCGAACAGTCGGTGAACAGATGTCAGACAATTTCAGAAAACAGTCAAGGAAGATAATAGTCCCCTCAAATGATTTTGTTTGCTTTTGGTTTTTTATTTTAGATACTGGTGAGGCCAATGGTTTTTGAGAAGTGTGACAGGAATGACTGAAGAAGGGCTTATGCCCGAAACGTCGATTCTCCTTCTCCTCAGATGCTGCCTGGCCTGCTGTGTTTTTCCAGCATCACAGGATATAGAAACTACAGGTGTGACAGAAGGACAAGGAAGCGAAGGGGGGAGTTGCCTTCTTGATAAAGGAGGACATAACAACAGGGAAGGGGAGATTGTCGAGAAGGGTTTGTCTCCACAGTCAGTATGGGTGGAAGTCAGAAACAGGAAAGGAGCAGTCACTTTATTGGGAGTTTTCTAAAGGCTCCCCAATAGCGACAAAGACACAGAGAAGCAGGTTGGGAGGCAGATTTTGGAAATATGCAGAAGTAACAGGGTTGTTGCTGTGCCTTTGGTGATGATCTTTGCATCCTCACTGCGACCTTCTCCCCAGTTCCACCCCCCCTCCCATTTAAAGGCCCATTGCACCAGATCCTGGTGATACTTAGAAGAATCGAAGGTCAAGAGGTAATTTCATAAGGAACCATGAGATGATGCCAAGGTGGGATTTTAAAAGCAAACCCCTAAGGGTCCCAGCCTCATCTCTGATGAAGGGCTGATGCCCAAAACGTCGATTTTCCTGCTCCTCGGATGTTGCCTGACCTGCTGTGCTTTTCCAGCACCACTCTAATCTTGACTCTAATCTCCAGCATCTGCAGTACCCAGTTCTGCCTTTGCGACCTCACTGTCCACTGGAGTGGAACCAGATGATTGGAGGTTGGCACATGTTATTCTCTTATTCAAGAAAGGAAATAGGGATAATCCCAGGAATTACAGACCAATCAGTTTTATGTCAAAGTATTAGAGAGGATTCTGAGAGACAGGATTTATGACTACTTGGAAAGCCATAATTTTATTAGAGATAGTTAGCATGGCTTTGTGAGGGGCAGGTCATGCCTCACAAATCTTATTGAATTTTTTGAAGATGTGACAAAACTCATTGATGAAGGTACTGGATGTGGCATATGTGGATTTCAGCAAGGCGTTTGATAAGGTTCCCCATCGTAGGCTCATTCAGAAAGTAAGGAGGCATGGTACACAGGGAAACCTGTCTGTCTGGATACCGAATTGGCTGGCCCATAGAAGACAGAGGGCGGTGGTAGATGGAAAGTATTCAACCTGGAGCTTGGTGACCAGTGGATCGGGTGTGGGACCTCTGCTTTTTGTGATTTTTGTAAATGTCTTGGATAAGGAAGTGGAAGAATTGGTTAGTAAGTTTGCCAATGATAGGAAGGTTGGTGGAGTTGTGGATAGTGTGGAAGGCTGTTGTAGATTGCAATAGGACATTGACGGGATGCAGAACTGTGCTGATAAGTGGCAGACAGTGTTCAATCTGGAAAAGTGTGAAGTGATGAATACAGGGTTAAAGGCAGGATTCTTGGCAGTGTGGAGGAACAGGAGATTCTTGGGGTCCATGTCCATAGATACCTCAAAGTTGCCACCCAGGCTGGCAGGGTTATTAAGAAGGTGTATAGTGTATTGACTTTCACTAACAGGGGCATTGAGTTTAAGAGCTGTGAGTTTGTGCTGTGAGTTTGGGCGGCACGGTGGCACAGTGATTAGCACTGCTGCCTCACAGCGCCAGAGACCCCCGGGTTCAATTCCTGCCTCAGGCGACTGACTGTGTGGAGTTTGCACGTTCTACCCGTGTCTGCATGGGTTTCCTTCGGGTGCTCCGGTTTTCTCCCACAGTCCAAAGATGTGCAGGTTAGGTGAATTGGCCATGCTAAATTGCCCGTAGTGTTAGGTTAGGGGTATGGGTGGGTTGCGGGTCGGTGTGGACTTGTTGGGCCGAAAGGCCTGTTTCCACACTGTAATGTAACCTAATCTAATCTTTATAGAGTCTTGGTAAGACCACACTTGGAAAATTGTATTCATTTCTGCGCTTTTCCAGCAACACATTTTTCAGTTCATTTCTGGTTGCCTCATTACAGGAAAGATGTGGAGCTTTAGAGAGGTGATTTACCAGGATGCTGCCTGGTCTGAGGGCATGTCTTATGAAGAAAGGGTGAAGGAGCTAGGGCGTTTCTCATTGGAGCGAGGAAGGATGAGAGGTGACTTGATAGAGATGATGAGAGGCATAGTTAGAGATTTTTTTCTCATGGTGGAAATGTCTATCACAAGGGGGCATAACTTTTAGGTAATTGGATTAAGGTTTAAGGGAGATGTCAGAGGTAGCTTCATTACACAGAGAGTGTTGGGTGAGTGGAATGCACTGCCTGCAGTGGTAGTAGATACATTAGGGACATTTATGTGTCTCTTGGATAGGCATATGGAAGTTAGTACAATGAAGGTTTGTGTGATCTTACAGTAAGATAAAAGGCAAGCACACATTGAGGGCCAAAGGGCATGTACTGTGCTGTACTGTTCTATATTCTATGTTTAACAGCGCTTAGAGAGGATATTATTAAGGGGTCTTCAAATGAGGCCATATGGATAGAACTTGGAAACAAGAAGCAGACAGTCACTCTTTTGGGTCTGCATTTTAGACCCTCACATAGCCAGCACATACTAGAGGAGCAGATGTGTAGAGAGATTGCTGATACCTGGAGGAATAATAGAGTAGTATTGGTTGGAGATATTAATTTCCCCTGTATTGACTGGGTCACCCAGAATGTAAAAGGCCCAGATGGTGTGGAAGATGTCAAATGTGTCCAAGAAATTCTCCAAAATCAATATGTTTTGGGAGGGTGCAACACTGGACCTCCTCTTAGGAAATGAAGTTGGGTGAGTGACTGAAGTGTCAGTTGGACAGCACTTTGGGTTCAGTTACGATACCTCTCTTAGTTTTAACATAGTTATGAATGAAGATAGAACAGGTCCACAGGTTAAGGTGCTAAACTGGAGTAGAACCAATTTTGGGGACATCACAAAGGTCGATTGGGTTGGTCTATTTGAAGAAAAAGGAACGACTGGCAAATGGGAGACTTTTAAAAATGTGTTATCAAGAGTCCAGGGACAGTATGTCTCTGTTAGGGTGCAGGGAGAAGCTGGCAGGTTTAAGGATCCCTGGCTGATGAGGGATATTGAAGCTCTAGTCAGGAAAAAGAAGGCATACATTGGGTTTAAGCTGTCGGGCTCAAGTGAATCCCTAGATAACTATAAAAAGTGTAGGAGTACACTTTAGAGGGAAATCAAAAGAGCTAAAAGAGGGTATGAGTTGGATCTAGCAAATAAGGTTAAAGATAATCCCAAGAGGTCTATAGTTATATTAAGAGTAAAAAGGTAGCTAGCGAGAGAATAGGTCCCCTTAAAGATCAGCATGGCCATCTATATGTAGAGCCACAGGAGATGGTGGAGAGTTTTAATGAATATTCTCCTCAGTGTTAACTCAGGAGAGAATCACAGATGCTAAGGAAGTAAGGGAAGCAAGTGGGAATGTTTTGGACTGCATACATATGACTAGAGGGGAGGTATTTGCAGCATTAAGGTGGATAAATCTCCTGGGCCTGATCAAGTCCATCCTTGCAAGTTGTGTGAGGCTGGGGAAGAAATTGCAGAGACCCTTGCAGAGATTTTTATTTCATCTTTAGCCATTGGTGAAGTTCCGGAAGAGTGGAGGGTTGTTCCATTGTTCAAGAAAGGTAACAAAGACAAGCCAGGGAACTAAAGGCCAGTAAGCCTGACATCAGTGGTAGGCAAGTTGTTGGAGAGGATACTGAGGGACAGGATCAACCAACATTTGGATAGTCGAGGTCTAATTAAGGATAGTCTGCATGAAGTTTTGTGCGCTGGAGGTCATGTCTAACAAATCTTTTAGAGTTTTTCAAAGAGATAATCAAGAGGATAGATGAGGGTAGGGAGTGCATGTTGTCCATTTGGACTTTAGTAAGGCCTTTGACAAGGTTACGCACAGCAGGCTATTCATGAAGATTAAGTTGCATGTGATCCAGGGAGAGCTAGCTAACTGTATTCAAAATTGGCTCGATGGTAGGAAGGGTGTTGGTTGAAGGTTGTTTCTTGGACTGAAGGCCTAGGACTAGTGGTGCGCTACAGGGGTCAGTGCTGGGATCTTTGTTATTTGTTATCTACATAAATGATCTGAATGTGAATGTACAAGACATGATTAGTAAGTTTGCAGATGATACAAAATTAGGAAGTATTGTTGATAGTAAGGGAGGTTATCAAAAATTATAGAGGGATCTTGATCAGATGGGGAAGTAGAGTGAGGATTGGCAAATGCAATTCAATACAGATAAGTGTGAAATATTGCACTTTGGAAAGTCAAACCAAGGTAGGACTTATACAGTAAATGGTAAGGTCCTGAGGAGTGTTGTGGAACAGAGGGACCTAGGAGTACAGGAACATAGTTCATTGAAAGTCGCATCACAGGTAGACAGGGTGATGAAATAGGCATTTAACATGCTGGTGTTCATTGGTCGAAACAGTAAGTATAGGAGTTGGGATGCTATGTTGCAATTGTATAAGTTATTAGTGAGGCCGCACTTGGAGTATTGTGTACAGTTTTAGTCATCCTGTCACAGGAAAGACATAGTTAAACTGCAAAAAGTGCAAAGAAGATTTAGGAGAATGTTGCCAGGACTAGTAGGCCTGAGTGGTAGGGAAAGATTGGCCAGGATAGGACTTATTCCTTGGAACAAAGGAGAATGACTTTGCTGAGGTATATAAAATCATGAAGGGCATAGATAGGATAAATGCATATAGTCATTTTTCCCAGGGATAGGGAATTGAAAACTACAGGGCATAGATTTAAGGTGAGAGGGGAAAGATTTAAGAAGGACCTGAGGGGCACGTCTTCACACAGACAGTGGTATGTACATGGAATGGGCTGCCAGAGAAAGTGATTGAGGCAGGTACATTAGCAATGTTTAAAAAACATTTGGATAGGTACATGGATAGGAAGGGTTTAGAGGGATATGGACCAAATGTGGACAATTGGAACTAGCTGAGTGGGCACCATGGTCAGCATGGACCAGGTGAGCCGAAGAGCCTGTTTCCATGCTGTATGACTCTATGACTCTATTACTCTTTGACTCTAAATCCTGAATGCAAATTTTAAAGAGGTGGTAAGATTATTAAAAAAAATGAGGCCTTGAAACAAAAATTACAAGGTTACTCTCAAGCCCGTATGCTATTGAACACAGAGATAGAAAAATTGAGTAATTTAACACATGGTCAGCATGGACTGGTTGGACCATTTGGGTCTGTTTCTATGTGACTCTAATCCAGCTGAAGAATTGGGGTAGGAGGAAGGCCATCAGATCTCTGAGTCACTGAGACCAGTTCTGAGGCAGATAGGATCTGTACAACATAGATGGACATCTTAGAGACAAAAACGGAAATTGCTGGAAAAGCTCAGCAGATCTGGCAGCACCTGTGGAGAACAATTAGAGTTCATGTTTCCGGTCCATAACCCTTCCTCAGACTATCTTAGAAAGACTGGGACAAACATCCTTACAGAAAGATTTGTTGATGTTGTTGGAGAGAGTCTACAACAAGAGAGAATCTAACTACCACCCCTTGACATTAAATGACTTTACCATCACTGAATTCCCCCACTGTCAATATCCTGGGGGTTACCAGTAATCAGAAATTTAACTGAACAAGTCATATAAATGCAATGGCTCCAACAGCAGGTCAGAGGCTAGGAATACTGCAATGTGCAGCTTACCTCCTCACCCCCCTGGCAGGTGGGGTTGCCAGGGGAGTGAGGCACCCCAGAGCCTGGCAACCATCTACAAGGCACAAGTCAGAAGTGTGATGGAATATTCCCACATGCCTGGATGAGTGCAGCTCCAACAACATCAAGAAGCTTGACACCATCAAGGACAAGGCAAGCCTTTTGATTGGCAGCACATCCACATTAACTTACTTCCACCACCAACACTCAATAACAGTAATGTATAATCTCCAGATACATTGCGGAAATTCACCAAGGTTCCTTTGATAGCACCTTCTAAATCCAAAACTACAACCATTTTGAAGGACATGGGCAGAAAATATATGGGAACACCACCGCCTGCAAGTTCCTTTCCAAGCCAATCACCACTCTGACTTGGAAATATCTCACCATTCCTTCAGCTGGACTGGATCAAAATCTTGTAACTCTAATGGCATTGTGGGTCTAGCTAAACCAAAGAGACTGCAGTAGTTCAAGAAGGTAGCTCACCAACACCTTCTGAAGGCCGGGTAGGGATGGGTCATAAATGTTGGCCCAAGCAACAAAGCCCACATCCCCAAATATGTCCAAGACCTTTAAAGCCTCCTCACATCCTTCTCATGACTTACATTTCCACTTGGTTTTGTACTGTCAGCATATTATTTATAGAGCTTGTGAACAACTATGACCCCAGCACTGATCCTTCAGGTCCCTACCAGTAACAGCTTCCACTTACAAAATGACGGCAACTGCAAACTTTGGGGTCTGGACTTCATTTTACAATTTCTTTAATCTGCAAACACTTACTACAGCTGCATTTACCCTGGATCACTTTTATGTCCAGCAGCTCTTACATGCCACAGCAGCAATATAGCATCCACACTTCCATCACTATCATATTTAATTTAATTATTCATTAATTATTCTAGAATCCTTGCTCTTTACACATTATCATATTTTGTTTAATAAACACGAGAATTAAACTTATACTTGACAAGTTATTTTTAAGAAAATAGAAAATACAAGACTAGAGACCTAAACACACAAACGGAAGGCCTTATTATTACTTTAAAGATTATAAATATTCACCAATCACCTGTTCAGGCAGGTCATGACACATCTCAGGAGTGGGTGGGACTTGACTCCAGGTCTTCTGGCCTATAGGTATGGATACTACCCTGTGCCACAAGCCCTCAAGAACCCAGCTTTCTTTTTTTAAATCAATCTGTTCAGACAGATCACAGGATCAGGTAGGACCTGAACCTAGGCCTTTTGGTCCAGAGGTATGGGTACTAACACTGTACCATAAATCACCCATGACTTCTTCTGAGTTACAGTAATCAATACCTCATTAAGACAAAGGATTTTAGGTATCTGAATGATAACTGCTTCTGTATGGCAGCTGCTTCTTTTAAATATGTTGTTTCAACTTACTTAAGAGTTATTGTCTAAAACAGAATTTAACTCAAAAATTGAACTTGGAAAAGATATACTAGCTGAAGTTTTCTTTAAAACAAGTTCCCAGATAAATTCACTCGGCCTTTGTCTTGAAGTCAGACATAATCTCCACTCACGTGGACAGTGTGCCGTAACAGAGAGATGCCAGTCTTCAACCAATTTGATTCACTCCCTGTGATATCAAGAACTAGACTGAAACATTGGATGCTGCAATGGGTATGGGCCGTGACAACATTCTGACTATATACTGAAGCCTTGTGCTGCAGAACTAGCTGAACGCCTAGCCAAGCTATTCCAGTATAGCTACAACATGACCATTGACCTGATATTGTGGGAAATTACCCAAATATGTCCTTCCACAAAAAGTAGAACAAATTCAACTCACCAAATTACTTCTGTAACAATCTACTCTTGATCATCAGCACAGTGATGGAAGGGATTGTTGACTATGTTATCAGGCTACAATTGCAAGGGAATAATCTGCTTACTGACACTAGCTTTGAGTTTCACCAGTCCACTTGTCTCATGGCTCATCAGATCCTTGTTTCAAACATGGACAATAAAGTTGGACTCCAGAGATGAGGTGAGAGTGGCTGCCCTTGACACCAAGGTAGCATTTGATCAGGTGCAGCATCAAGGAGCTTGAGTGGAATTGCAGGAATCTGGGGAAACCTCCCACATAACATAAAGATAGACGGTTGTGCTTCTGGGAGGACAATCATCTCAGCCCTTGGGCATTACTGCAGAAGTTCCTCCAGGTAGTGACCTTAGCCGAATCACCTTCAGCTGCTTCATCAATGGCTTTCCCTCCATCATAGGTCAGAAGTGGGGATATTTACTGATGATTGCACAATATTCAGCACCGTTCATGCTTGCTCAGATACTGAGGTAGCCTATGTCCAAATGCAGCAAGACCTGAACAAGATTCAGGTTTAGGCTGACATATGGCAAGTAACACTCATATCACACAGAGGCATTGTAGAGGACACAGTGCTCAATGGGAGAAAGAGCATCCAACAGAAGGTAGTGATAAGAAGTGATTGACCAGGACTCTGGGAGATGTCAGCCCACCCAACACAACTGAGAAGGGAATTGTCTAGACGCGGTGCTCAACTTAAGGAAGAGCTTCCAACAGAGTGCAGCAGTGAGATGTGACTGAGGAGGATTCTGGGAAAAATTGGCTCACTCACCAAGATGAAGAAGGGAATTGCAGAGGACCTGATGTTCAACAGTAGGAAGAGCATCCAACAGAGGGTGATAGTGAGAAGTGACTGAGGAGGATACTGGGAGAATTTGGCTGTGTTGCCACAAGAGGACTGTGAAGGTAGTGGTGAGAAGCAATTGAGGAGAACTCTGGGAGAGATTGGTTTGTTCACCACAACTGAAAAAGAGGTCCTGGTACTCAATGGGAGGAACAGAAATTATGAACTATTTTGATAGGGTACAGAAAGATATTCTAATTCCACTAGTTGGTGTTCAGTAATTAGAGGTCACAATTTCAAGATTTTCAGCAAGAGAGCTAGGTTTGACATGAGGAAAAAGTTCTTTACTCAGAGTTGTTAGGATTTGGAATGTGCAGTTTGGGAGAGTGGGAGAGACAGATTGCATATAAAGATTCTAAAGATAGCTGAATGTATATTTGAAAATGAATACTTCAGAGGGCTATGGAGACATGCCTTGAGGATAGGTCTAGCTTGGTGGCTCTTTCAGGAACCAAAATATTACCAAAATAATACTTAAAAGGGTGGCACGGTGATACAGTGGTTAGCACTGCTGCCTCACAGCATCAGAGACCTGGGTTCAATTCCCGCCTCAGGTGACTCTGTGTGGAGTTTGCACATTCTTCCCGTGTCTGCGTGGGTTTCCTCCGGGTGCTCCGGTTTCCTCCCACAATCCAAAAATGTGCAGGTTAGGTGTATTGGCCATGCTAAATTGCCCGTAGTGTTAGGTGTAGGGGAATGGGTCTGGGTGGGTTGTGCTTCGGAGGGTTGGTGTGGACTTGTTGGGCCGAAGGGCCTGCTTCCACACTGCAAGTAATCTAAAACCTGACAAACCTACTTATCACACACATTTGCTTTTGTTTGAGTTACTTTTGTAGATTTGCTGATACAATATTTGTAATTGTGGAAATACGAAAAGGTTATTTGCACTGTATGTATTAATCAGAAATTTTTGATGGTAAAACATTTTATATTTTCAAAGTCATTATAAATAAATCTTTATTGTTGTGAAGCTTTCTTTCCTCAAATAATGGAGGAAGTATTAGTTTAAAATATCTTGACTAGATATTTGTCTATGTCTTGGACATTTTGGAGAAACCACTTTCCATGGGACTGAATGCTCTTGGGGAGAATGTTGTATTTGCAAAGGCTCAACCTGCTCAACTGGAGCCACTACGTCTGCAGCACTGTCAGAGTGAGATCACATGACCCATTTTGTGGGTGAGAAACATTTTCCGGTTTGAACGAAACTTAAGGTAACCTGCTTCAGGGGAATAGTGCATTGTTTTCTCTCTATATTTTCTATCTCTTAAAAACCTATTATCAAAGTCTATGAGATTAAAACTGACTAGAAAGCCTAATCATTGTTAGTGGAGTGTTCTTAAAAAGAGAATTCAGAATCTATGGCACTGTCCCCAGAAAAAGTGAAATCAGCTACACGTTACTGAGGAAGGAATCCCAGTGCCAGTAGCTTGGGTTGAAAGTGATTTTGGCTCTAGGTCAGCGTTTGGTACAGTCTGTGAATAACGTTTGTTTTCTTTGCAAAGTTCTATGTTTTTCCAAAGACGATAAGTTGTATCTTGTGTATTATTTTTCAAGTGGCTAATTTTATGTATTTATATAGTTTAAATCTTTTGTTAATCATTTTTATTTCTTTGCTAGAATACATTCTGTTTGCAATAATCTAGTTCTTTATTTGTTACTGAATATGCTGGGTTGATTTGTTTCTGAACCCGAGCTATATATGTTGGGACATAAAAATAATTGGCAACATCACCTCATTTTTTTAGATACAACTTTATTGTGACCAATGGAGGAACAGGACAAAGAAAATAATTGATGCACACCTCCCGATTTGATTATAAAAGCACACTTTGACTTATAAAACTAGTTTGATGTGTTAATTTTGTTTTGGCTTTACTTTTTATATCTTGGCTGAGTAGATCCTGTGACAGTCACTGACAGAGAGAAAGTGAGGTGTATAATTGATGTTTATTGGTTCTCATGGTCAGGTACATTCTTCACAAATAGGCCAGACAAAAAGGTTTATTTTTATTATCCACTCACGGGATATGAGCATTGTGGTTGGGCCAGCAGTCATTGCCCATCCCTTGAGAAGGTGATAGTGAGCTACATTATAGGTAGATCCACAAATACCATTAGGGAGGGAGTTTTACAATTTTGACCAAACAATAGTGAAGAGTCAGCAATATATTTCCAAGTCAGGATGGTGAGCGGCATTGGAGGGGTGATATTCCCATGTACCTGCTGCCCTTATCCTTCTAGAGGATAGTGATCATGGGTTTGGAAGGAGCTGACTAAGGACCATATCATTAAGCAACATGAAGACACTGAGTCCAAGAAAAATTCAGATTTTATTCAGCAAAATCAAGAAAGATACTCATCAAAATTAAGAAGAGCATGTCTCACACCAAAATGGAAAGGGTATTGCAGACTCCATTGTGAACATCTATGGGCACTTGTAGCAGGTGCTACGTAATTCCAAATTTTGAGCCTTCAGTCTTGGTAACTTTTTTCTTTCCTTGCCTACACTATCTGGTGAGCACTCACAGAACTTATGCCTATTGCCATTAAACTGCAATCTCAGACACTCAAAGATGTCCATTGTGCACTGTTATCCCAAATCTTGTTTTAATATTAACAAAAGGTGAGTGGTTATGAAGAGATCATATTTTGAAAGTGCATAAACTTGTTATGAAATTCTGCTGAACTCCATACTATACTGGTGCAACCCTTATTTCTTTTGTAATTTGCTATTGTTAGAATTTTAACATTTAATCAAGTCAACCAGATAAGGAGATAAAAGCTGAATCATATGAAGAAATATATTAACAATCACTGGAAGAATATCTGATTTCAAGAGGAAACGTCTGCATTCTGCTGATTTGATGTAATTAGGACATTGAAAAAATAAATAAAGCACTACCCATTCATTCCTGTTAACTTCCAGCTTTGTTTCTTTTGCAATGTTCTCACTACGTGCTTGTTCTCATTACTTTTGTGAAATAACATTCAGTGCATTTTTTTAAAATGAATGCAAAGCCTGTTATTAGCTCTGCATTGGCACATTTGTAGTTAGAAAGAATGCTGTTAAAACCTTCCAAAATACATTCAAGGGTGTTTCCCAAACTGTAAAGAACAGAAATTAGAGTCTAATGTATTTGGGTAAAATTAAAACCTAGCTGAAGGTTGGGCTTTAGTTCTATTCTGCTGAAGACTACCAATCAGCTACCTAAAAGAAAGTTTAATTCAGATTATTTTTAATTGGCTTGTGGATCGGTAAAAACAGGTTGAAAATGGCTATTTTAGTTGTTATTTATTCATTCATATGATGTGGGCATCGCTCGCTCAGCTAGCGTTTATTTCCCATTCCCTATTTGCCCTTTAGAAAATGGTGGTAAGCTGTCTTCTTGAAGTCCTTGCAGTCCATGGGGGTAGATAGTGCCGTTAGGAGAGGAGTTCCAGGAATTTGGCTCCGTGACAGAGAAGGAATAGGGATGTGTGTCTACATCAGAGTGGTAGTGGAGGGAATGAATGTGGAAGATTTGCCAATTAAGCAAGCTGCTTTGACCTGAATGATCTCAAACTTCAGGAATGTTGGTGCTGCACCCATCCAAGCAGCGGGAGAGTATTCCATCAAATGGTGTGGCTTATGGACAGGCTTCAGGGAGTCTGGAGCTGAAACAACAGAATTCAGAGCTTCTGACCTTCCCTTGCAGCCACAGTCTATACACATAGCTTGTCTAGTTACATTTCTGATCATTGGTAATCATCAGGATGTTGTTAGTGGGGCATTCAATGTCAAGGGGAGATGGTTAGATTCTCTCTTGTTAGAGATGGTTATTGCTTGATACTTGTGCAGCATGCATGTTACATGGGCAATGACCATCCCCAAAATGAGAGAATCTAACCATAATCCCTTGATATGCTGCAGGACAAGTTAAAGGATGATAAAATGTGTTGAATGGTTAGTTTAGGGCTGAGATTAGGATGCAGACATAGGAAGCTCTTCATAAAAAGTGATCAATTCGAGAAGCAGTACACTAAGTGGCATAGCAAAGGAATTAGATAGAGTGATGTTGCACCATTTGTTTCTCTAGAAGAATATACTTCCCTGATTTGATTTGTGATATTATGTGAAATACTGGAATCAATGTAGCCTCATGTGATGCTTTTCTGCAATATGGCATCACCCTTCTCACTTTCCTGAGTAACATTCACAGCAGTCTGAGAATGGATAGAATAATCATGGACAATTGTAATGACCCCTTTTCTGTTCTTCTGATGTCCTTGTAGCAACCATATGCTCCAAGTGTACTGCAGAGTTGCAAAGTCCTTTACCAATGTTTTGTACATAGTATTGATTGACTGCGTCATTCACTCTTTCAGCTGCAGTGTCTGTCTGAAATGGCTGCCAATGTCTGTATTGATGATTAATATTTGTGGGTATTATTCTTTTAATAGCCACAGTAATGAGTTCTTCTGGCAAGGTGCCATCATATTTCTTCTTGCTAAATCACACCCAAGGGTCTACCCTTATTGTGGAATGAGTGAATAACAGCACTTGCTCAAAACTGCTAAGACCATTGATGTATTCTTTGTAAACAAGATGAAGGACAGAATATGTAGAAGAATTGTTGTGATGGAACCTAGTGTGTCAATGTGATGTACAGTTGGAGTGACTTGAGTAGTTCACAAAATGATGATGATTAAGCCAAAATGTAAAATAAATAAAAGAATGTTTATCAGGAACTCACAGCTGCCTTATGTATTCTTAATTCCTTGTTGTCAGCACTGTTCATGGCTCCTCCTTCCCCAAGATCTATGGGTGGCACTGTGGTTAGTACTGCTGCCTCACAGTGCCAGGGACCCAGGGTCGAGAGTGTGGTACAGGAAAAGCACAGGCAGGTCAGGCAGCATCCAAGGAGCAGGAGAATCGACATTTTGGGAATAAGCCCTTCATTAGGAATCCCTTTTCCAACACCACACTCTCAATTCTGATCTCCAGCATTTGCAGTCTTTGCTGTCTCTGAGTGCCAGGGACCCAGGTTTGATTCCAGTCTCAGTGACTGTCTGTGTGGTATTTGCATGTTCTCCCTGTCTCTGCATGGCTTTCCTCCTGGTGCTCTGGTTTCTTCCCATAGGGTAAAGATGTGCAGGTGACGTGGATTGGCTATGCTAAATTGCCCGTAGTGTCCAGGGATGTTTAAATTAAGTGGATTAGCCATGGTAAATGCAGGTTTATGGGGATAGGGTGGGTCTGGGTGGTACGCTCTTCAGAGGGTCAGTGCAGACTCAATGGGCCAAATGGTCTCCTGCACTGTTGGGATTCTATGATCTGCTATGTCTGTAGTACAACCAGAAAGTTGAGAAAACTCAGCAGGTCTTGTAGCATCTGTGGAGAGAGTTAGCATTTCAAGCTCTGAATGGCTTTTCTTCGGAACTGTGGTCTGTCCCTTATAGGAGTGAAAGGCAACTCTCTGATGTCATGGGCAACCTTTCACTTTATATAAGATGCAAAAATTGTGGATTAAATTTTGTGGCTGTAATATACACTGAAACCCAACTATCAGGATGCATGGAACAAGCGATTGCATTTGAGGTGAAGCTTTTGCATGCAAGAAGCTCTTAGGTGAAAAGTTGAGTGGCAAAAGATGGTGTATATGCGTTGACCCTGTACATCAACATAGTGTGAGTAAAGTGTCTCACGTGAGTGTCGCTTGTGCTTAGGCCGGATACTATTCTGCTAACTCCTCTGCCAATCACTGCCAATTCCAAGGATGTTCCATCAGAAATTATAAAAACAAGTAGTTGAAAATATTAAAAATTGGTGGCAAAGATAAGACCAAACTACACCACATTTTTCAGTATCTGTCAGTTTGTTAATAGTGCCTAGCAATTCATTATGGTTAGTCCCAATCTCCTGAAGTTTGCTGTCTTAAGAAGTTGTAGAGAACTCTCCGAGTGTTTTACTTTACCTGAAGTTAATGACTATATTTTTTTATATTTTCTGGCCTTCTGTGTGAATTATTGTAACCGTGTTTGAGGAAGGTAGTATGCAGCAAGTAGTGAATAGAATGATCATGGTGGCCTTTTCTAACCTGTGTTTTCACAGCACCCTTCTGAATATTTGAGCAATACTTAATCCTCCACTTACCCAATTCTGTTATTGACTAATAGGATACGGTTGCATTTTGGGCGTGTAAACTAGGCTTCTTTGATCTTGATGTTTCTTGTTAAAGTTCCAAGTCATTCTAATATGCCATGACACAATAATAATTACTCCTGTTGCCAATTTGTTCATGCAGATGTGAACTTGTCAAAATAAAACAAACATTCAATACCTGAGTAGATTTTAAATCTTTTAAAACGTGAAAGGCCATTTATGAGAAGGCTGCGTTGCAAAATGTAGACAGAATTACACTATAGTCAGCCAGGGACTTCAATGAGCAGCCCTGCCACTTTAGGTTGCAAATTTTCCAGAACTGTCTTGGAATTTCCAGGAGTTTAGAGTTCAGAGCACTCCAGAAAGAAATTGCAGTGCAGAAAAGTAATTGTCTGTGTTTTTCACGCTCTCTGAACAATTTTGATTCTTGGCTTTCCAACTATTGGAAGGATGAAGAAAGCGTCTTTGATTAGAATAAATAATCATCAAAACAGGTATTGAAAAGCGTATTGTGAAGGAAGACATCGTGAAATTAGAGGCTTTGGGGACCTGTTACAAGATATGGCAGTTAGGCAGTTGAAGACAAGAACTTATATGATGAACCTTCCAGGATCAATCCAACCAAACAGGTAACCTTATGCCCACTTTATCTGGAGATCATGCCATTTTCACCATACTGAAGGCTGAGAATCAAGTATTCCTTAGGCTGAGCTGAAACACATTGGACTCAACATTATCTGGCAAAGGTATGCCTTTTATTCCAAATCATGTAGCCAGGAAGACTTTCAGCACCCGAGGGAAGTAGTGGCATTGTGGTAATATCATTAAACTAACAATCCAGAACCTCCGGCAGATATTCTGAAGACATGGGTTCAAATCCCACCACAGAGGATGGTGGAAATTTAAACTCAATTCAAATATGTGATTAAAAACTAACCCAATAGCCACCATGTAACCATGGTTTGTCATAAAAGCCCATCTAGTGCCTAATAACCCTTAGGGAGAGAAATCTGCAATCCTTATCTGGTCTGGGCAGCAGGTAACACCCCTCCCAGAGTAACCTGGTTGACTCTTAATGACTCTCTGAGCACTTAAGGATGAATACTAAATGCTGGTCTAGCCAGTGATGTCAACATCTCATGAATGAATATTTTTAAATGACTATTTTAATATAAGACCAGCTGCACAATTTTGTTACTGCTACTTCATAGAATATCTGATCAGAATGGTCTATTGTCAAGAAGCAGGGCTCAATAATTAAGGTCATCCCTAGATTTGGACATTTAATAATCAGAGATGGCACTCCTATATCGCTATCATTTTGTGACAATGGCTTTGTTGTTACAGATCAAGAGCTCCTCCCTCTCAGGAAAACACTGGCAAAAATGCATAAATAGTGTAACGGGAGGAGATACAAGCGATAACAAACATGCTCAGAAGAATCCCTTAACCATCACCAAATTTCAGTTGGATTTTAGTGGCTCATTAATTAGTTTAATTACCTTCCTGTTGCTGGCAGGTAGCAGTCCTGCATTCCCACTGCCGCCTTAATTGACATCAGTTTTTCCTGTAGTCAGAAACACAATACAGATGCACCCATCCTATTCTTCTAGTCCCTGCCAACGGTGAGATGGTGGCTAAGTGGTTAGCATCACTGCCTTACAGCGCCAGGGACCTGGCTTTAATTCCAGCCTTGGGCGTTTGCATGTGGAGTTTGGGTGTGGAGTTTGCATGTTCTCTCTGTGCCTGTGTCAATTTCCTCCAGGTAGTCTGGTTTCCTCCCAAAGTCTGAAGCTGTGTTAGATGGATTGGCCATGGTGAAATTATCCATAGTGCTCAGGGATGTGTAGGCCATGGGGGTTGGCCATGATAAATGTGGGGTTATGGGATATGGTAGGAGTTGGGTCTGGGTGGGGATGTTCTTCAGAGCGTCAGTGTGCCAAATGGTCTCTTTTCACACTGTCAGGGTTCTATGATTCAGCATATCTGCTCTGATTATATCTAGTCCAGTATTTTTATCTCCTGATGCAAATTCTATTCCTTAGTCACTAATTTCATTCCTTTCCCCAGTATTAGTATGGGATTGAAGCAGACTATTTGAAAACTTCATATTATTCTGGGCTGGAGGAGAGTTTTGACCACGTCCACTAAAATAGTGTAATTCTGTCTCTATTATCTTG
Source organism: Chiloscyllium plagiosum (assembly GCF_037043375.1). NCBI lineage: Eukaryota > Metazoa > Chordata > Chondrichthyes > Orectolobiformes > Hemiscylliidae > Chiloscyllium > Chiloscyllium plagiosum. The sequence continues at coordinate 135,859,782 of NW_028270141.1, forward strand.
CTCAAATTCACCTCTCCCTCCGCTCATCTGTTGTAAAAACCCTTATCCTTGTCTTTTTTTGTTACCTCTCAACATGACAACTCCAATACAATGGGGAGGTGATGGTCTAGTGGTATTACCATGACACTATTAATCCAGAAACTTGGCTAATGTTCTGGGGACCCACAACAAATGGCAGAATTTGAATTCAATAAAAAATATCTGAAATTAAGAATCTTTTAATGACCATGAAACCATTGACAATTGTTGGAAAAACCCATCTGGCTCAGAAAAGAAAATTGGCCATTCCTCACCTGGTCTGGAATACATGTGAGTCCAGACCCACAGTACGTGGTTGAATCTAGCTGCTCTTTGAGCAAGCCACGCATGCTATTCGGCCCTGTCTTAACATAGAAATAGAACTAGACAGTCCACCTGCCATTGATCTAGGCACTAGTACCAACAACACTAAAAACAGCTCTGTCGAACTTACAAAGTCCTCCTTACCAACATCTGCCAAACTTGGGAAAGCTCTCTCACAAAATAGTCAAGCAACAGCCTGACACAGCCATACTCACAGACATTACCTGACAGACAATGTCCCAGGCACCATTATCACCTAATCTGGATATGTTCTGTCCCACCAGCAGGTCAGGCCCAGCAGAGGTGGTGACACTGTGGTATTAAGTCAAGAGGGAGTTGCCTGGGTCTTCTCAACATTGATTCTGGACTCCACGAAGTCTCACGGCTTGAGGTGGAACATGGGCAAGGAACCCTCCTGTTGATTACTATGTACTGTCCTCCCTCTGCTGATGAATCAATACTCCTCCAGGTTGAATAATACTTGGAGGAAGCACTGAGGATGGCAAGGGTACAAAATATACCCTGCGTGAGGGATTTCAATGTCTATCATCAAGACTGGCTCAGCAGCAGCGCTATTGGTTGAGCTGGATGGGTCCTAAAGGACACAGCTGCTAGATTGGGTCTGTGGCAGGATATGAGGGTCTGTGGCAGGATGTGAGGGAACCAACAAGAGAAGTAAACATACTTGACCTCATCCTCACTAAGCTGCTGGCTGCAAATGCATCCGTCCATGATTGTATTGGTAACAGAGTCACCACCACACAGTCCTTGCGGAGATGATTAGATTAGATTGGATTAGATTCCCTACAGTGTGGAAACAGGCCCTTTGGCCCAACCAGTCCACACCGACCCTCCAAAGAGCAACCCACCCAGACCCATTTCCCTCTGACTAATGCACCTAGCACTATGGATTTAGCATGGCCAATTCACCTGACCTGCACATGTTTGGACTATGGAAGGAAACCGGAGCACCCGGAGGAAACCCATGCAGACTTGGGGAGAATGTGCAAACTCCACACAGACAGTCACCCGAGGCTGGAATCGAACCTGGGACCCTGGTGCTGTGAGGCAGCAGTGCTAACCACTGCACCACCGTGCCACCCCCAGATGAGGTTCTGCCTTTACATTAAGAATACCTGCCATCATGTTGTGCAGGACTATCACGGTGCTAAATGGTACAGACATTGAATAAATCTATCAACTCAAGTCTGGACATCCACAAGGCGCAGTGGGCCATGAACAGCAACAGAATTGTACTCCGGCAAAATCTGCAAACTCATGGCCCAGCATATTTCACACTCAACCATCACCATCAAGCCATGTTCAATATGGAGTCAATGGAGCGAATGGCCTGGTTCCACACAGTAGAATTCTATGATTTCATAGGAACAATTCTGGTTCAATGGAGAGTGCAGGAGGGCATGCCAGGAGCAACACCAGGCATACCTAAAAATGAGGTGTCAACCTGGTGAAGCTACCAAACAGGAAGACATGCCTGCCAAACGGCATAAGCAGCAAGTGATAGTCAGCGATAAGTGATCCCACTATCAATGGATCAGATCTAAGCTTTGCAATCTTGCCACATCTAGGTGTGAATGGTGGTGGATAATTAAACAACTACCTAGAAGAGGAGGAAGCTCCACAAATATCCCCATCCTCAATGATGGAAGAGCCTAACACATCAATGCAAAAGATAAGGCTGAAACATTCACAGCAATTTTAGAAGTGCTGATTGAATGATCCATTTCAGCCAGCTCCAGTAGTGTCCAGCATCACAGATGCCAGTCTTCAGCCAATTCCATTCAGTTCACATGAAATCAAGAAACCCTTTGAGGCACTGTTTACTGTACTTGGGCCCTGCCAGCATTCTGGCAATAGAACTGAAGACTTGTGCTCCAGAATTTGCCACTGCCATATCCAAACTGTTCCAGTACAACTACAACACTGGCACTTACCTGAAAATGTGGAAAAATGCCCAGGAATGTCCTGTACAGAAAAAGCAGGGCAAATCCAACCCTGCCAATTACTGTCCCATCAGTTTACTCTCAGTCATCAGTAAAGTGATGAAAGATGTCTTCAACAGTGCTATCAAGCAGCAGCTGCTCAGCAATAACCTGCTCAGTGACACAGTTTGGGTTCCAGCAGGGCTGCTCAGCTCCTGATCTCATTACAACCTTGGTTCAAACATGGACAAAAGAGCTGAATTCCAGAGGGGAGGGGAGAGTGACAGCTTTTGACATGAAGGCCACACTTGACCAAATGTGGCATCAAGGAGTATAAGCAAAACTGGAATCAATGGAAACTGGGGGGCGGGGAATGCTCCATTGTTTGGAGTCATACCTGGCACAAAAGAAGACATTGTGCTTGTTGGAGGTCATTCATTTCAGCTCCAGGACATCACTGCAGGAGTTTCTCAGAGTAATGTCCTCGGCCCAACAAACTTCAGCTGCTTCATCAAAGACCTTCCCTTCATCATAAGGTCAAAAGTGGGGATGTTCGCTGATGACTACCCACCCAATGTTCAGCACCAATCATGTCTCCTTAATGAAGCAATCCATGTTCAAATTCAACAAGACCTGTACAATGTCCAGGCTGAAAATTAGCAAGTAAATTTCATGCCACATAAATGCCAGTTGATGGCCATCCCTAATAAGAGACACTCCAATCAATATCCCTTGACAGCCAATGGCTTTTGCAGGACTGAAACCCCATTATCAATATCCTGGCAGTTACCATTGACCAGAAACTTAATTGGACTTGCCAGATAAACAGTGGCTACGAGAGCAGGTTAGAGGCCAGGACTGCTGTAGCGAGTAACTCACCTCCTAACTCCCCTAAACTTATCTACCATCTACAAGGTACAAGTCAGGAGTGTGATGGAATATTCCCCAATTGCTTGAATGGGTGCAAATCCAACAACACTCAAAAAGCTTGACACCATCCAAAACAATGCAGCCCATTTGATTGGCACCAGATTCCCTTCACTATTGATGCATAGTAGCAACAATGTGTACTATCTAGAAGATGCTCTGCAGAAATTTAAAGATTCTTAGACAGCACCCACTAAACCCATGACCACTTCCATCAAGAAAGACAAAGGCAGCAGATACATAGGAATACCACCACCGCAAGTTCCCCTCCAAATCATTCACCACCCTGACTTCAAAACATGTTGCCCTTCCTTCATTGTCACTGAGTCAAAGTCTTGAGCTTACTAACCTATATTGACTCACAGTAAAGGAATGCCCTGATTTTAAACCTTATCTTTGGTTCAAACCTCTCCAGAACTCTACACATACTCTATAATCCCTTGTAGATCCACAACACTGAAATATCTCCATCCTCTAACTTTGGTCTCTTGAGCATCTGATATTTTAATTGCTTCTCCATTGGTGGTTGTACCTTAAGCAGCCTAGGCTCCAAGCTCTGGAATCCTCTTTCCATATCTTTCTGCTTCACTACTTTTCTTTCATCCTTTAAGATACTGTAAAACTTTGTAAATTTCACCATGCATTCAGTCGCCTTTGTCATGTCACCTTATGCGGCTAAGTGACAACTTTTATTTTATAATTCTCCAGTCAAATTAAATGGACCACATGAATACACATTGTTACATGATACTGTTTAGTGACATGTTCACTCAGATCCTGTATTTCCTATTTTAATTGCTGTACTGTTCTAAGCTTATATTTTCAGAACTTGTCACACACAAGAATTGAAAACATTCAGCTGCAGCCACGATTTAAAGAAAAATATCAGACCCAATCCATTGGAGGAGAGGAACAGAGAATAAATAGTGAAAAGAAAGGCCAACTACAGCTCAATAGCACGCAAGATTCTTCCTTCAAATAAACACCTAGTCCGGCAATATATATCATGAGTGGAATATTTAGTACATTATTGTTTAAAACAGGAAGTTATTTACTTGCACCTGGTTCTTGCTTTCAAGGGAAATTGCATGACAGCTTGCCATTTGAACTGAAGTATTCAATAGCAGTTCTGTGCTGCTTGTACAGGCAGCTCATGCTAACACTGGGCTGACAAGACTATAAATCTTATTTATTTCCCCCACAGATTGCTGATATTTCATGATTCTATCAGCACCATGCTGCAGGAAATCCAGCACCTTGCCCACTCCAACTGTCGAGCAGTTAAAATGTAGAATTTCCCATTTTTGCATGTTGTTATATTTTGCAAAAGCCTTTAAATCTGAGTTTTGCTTTTGTTGAGTGATTTAGGATCACGCAACAAGTTAAACCAAAATATGTCCTTTCACAGCCTTCTGTGAACGTTGCACAATTTATAATATTCTATTCATGAAGCATGAGGCCATTCATAGTTAAGTACCATTTAATGGAGAAGTGTGTGAGGTGAGAGGAAACAATCACCCATTTATTATCAATTAAATGTGGAGTACACAAAGAATACTTTGGCGTAATGGACTGCATTGACTCCCTTGAGAGGCAGGGTCTTGTAAATATAGGTGCTTCACTGAATGTAATTAGTCCTTGACAAGTAGTCCTTCACAGAAAAAGAATAAAAATGGCTACTTAAAATATGAAAACATTTTTAAGTACAGCCAGTGTCCAAATCATACATTTTATTTTATAGTGCTCAAATATCAGCTTCCTCATCTCCCGAAGATAAAATTATTTCATTCAAGACATTGGTAAGAAAGTTATGCGTGTATACTTTGTAATAAGGTCAGCCAGGCAGCATCACACATTTTGAGTTCCATGATTGGGGCTGTTAATTTGGTGCAATCAGGGAGCCTTGCCTGACAGATACAAACGGGAATGTCAGAGGTCCTGTTCATTCTGAGAGCTGGCTCTGATAGAGCTGAATCAGTGTCGAGGTCTTTCCACATGGAAATTAAGGGTGAATTGGTGACAGGATACCAGCCTCTGTGAAGTTATTTCAATGTGCATTTCATTGTATTTTCTATTCAGTTTCCATCACCTACTTTAGACTGAAATTATTGAACATTTGTACACTTTATACTCATCAAAACTAGCCAGATAAACAATGGAAGTTTTCTTTCTTTACCTAATTTCAGAAAAGGCCCAACCTGTTCGGACATGTTACAACATACATCTCGAGTATGTGGGAGTTGAATCTAGTCCTCGTGGCTCAGAGATAGGGACGTTACCAATGCACCACAGCAGCACTCTAAAGATGCCTTTTCTTTCATTTTTTTCCATATCCAGAGTACTCTTACAAATAACTGAATGGGTTATTCTCCCCCATTACCAAATCACCAAATGGTATTTTTTTTTATCTATTCACCACCACCAGTAAATCACAAATGTTCTTCAATTAATTGAGGTGTAAAGCCTATTAAAAGCAATGTAAACCATCAAAGGTGAGGGAGAGGTAGGGAAGAGGGGTATGGGGCTAAATCAAAATGCAATTGGAAGGGGAATAGGTAAGATTTTCTGTTGATGCATTTAAACCAATGACAGAGAGGTACTAAAATCTGTCCATTCAGGGATGTTATGTTGCACCTCTGAAACTTGTACCCAGGACTCCTGGCTCAGAGGTAGGGTCACTACACTCCACCACAAGAGCCCCCAAAAGATGCTTATTAATACAAGTCTAGTCATCACGGTTATATGTTCTGTGCCCAAAGGCATACTATTGGCTCATTGTCTGCTGATGCCTCATCTGAACCTGTTTTCTTGATCATTTTATTAGTGATGAATTACTATTTTTTCCATTCTCAGCAATAGGCTGAGGAGGCAGATGGGGTTAATATAGGCTAAACTTTCTTGAAATTAGGCAAGATAGAAATGTTTTTTCCTATGTATTAATTAAATAGAAATTGTCAAAATCATGAGCAAAGATTTGCGAGCTGGAGTAAGTATCTGCTCACAGGAACAGAACAGAGCTATTCTCCCAAGCCTGTTCTATTATTCGGTCAGATAATTACTGATCATTGTTTCAAATCTATTTACCTATCCTTTCATTAAATTCCCTGATATCTTTAACTATTGATTAGATGCCTTCAAATGGAAACAAGATGAGTAACAAAGAAATTAAAATCTATGCTAAAAGACTAAGGTAAAGGAGATGAAATAGGATATACAAGAGAAGTATGAAAAGCAGACTGATTAATTGGGCTGGTGGTTGTGTTTCGATATCACATAACAATATTACTTAGGGATAACTGACAAATGATTTCAGAATTATTTGGACTTTTTAAATCTCCAGTATACATTCATACACTTTAACCTCAACCAATGAGGCAAAATCTACAAACGATCTGCGACCCACAAGGCAGGAATGCCAGACACTGCAATTATGAAATGGGTTTGATGCTCTTTCAGGTTTGCTTTAGATGAGAGCAGGGGCTGCAAAGGCATGAGCAAAATAAGAACATTAGAATTAAGAGCAGAAGTAGGCCGTCTGGCCCTTCGAGCCTGCTCCGCCACTCAGTAAGACCATGGCTAAACATTTCGTAGACTCAGCTCCACTTACCCGTGTTTTCACCATATCCCTTAATTACTTTATTTTTCAAAAAGTATCTACCTTAGTTTTAAAAGCGATTACTGAAGTAGCGTCAACTATTTCCCTGGGCAAGGAATTCCATCGATTAACAACCCTCTGGGTGGAGAAATTCTTTTTCAGTTCTAAACCTGCTTCCTCCAATCTTGAGGCCATGCCCTCTTGTCCTAGTCCTACCTACTAGTAGAAACATCCTATCTGTTTTATTGATTCCTTTCATAATTTTATGTGTTTCTAGAAGATTCCCCCCTCATTCTTCTGAATTCCAATGAATATAATCCCAATCTACTCAGCCTCTCCTCATAAGCCAACCTATTCAACTCTGGAATCAACCTAGTGAACCTCCTCTGCACCCCCTCCAGTGCTAGTACATCCTTTCTTAAATAGATTAGATTAGATTAGATTACATTACAGTGTGGAAACAGGCCCTTCGGCCCAACAAGTCCACACCGACCTGCCGAAGCGCAACCCACCCATACCCCTACATTTACCCCTTACCTAACACTACGGTGTAATTTAGCATGGCCAATTCACCTGACCTGCACATCTTTGGACTGTGGGAGGAAACCGGAGCACCCGGAGGAAACCCACACAGACACGGGGAGAATGTGCAAACTCCTCACAGTCAGTCGCCTGAGGCGGGAATTGAACCCGGGTCTCTGGCGCTGTGAAGCAGCAGTGCTAACCACTGTGCCACCGTGCCGCCCACAAGTAAGAGACCAAATCTGCACACAGTACTCCAGGTGTGGCCTCACTAGCACCTTGTACAGCTGTAACATTACCTCTCTGCCTTTAAACTCAACCCCTTTAGCAATGAAGGACAAAATTCCATTTGCCTTCCTAATTACTTGTTGTACCTGCAGCCCAACCTTCTGTGATTCATGCACAGGGACACCCAGGTCCCTCTGCAGATCAGCATGCTGCAACATTTTACCATTCAAGTAATAATCTATTTTGTTGTTACTCATATCAAAACGTATGACTTCATATTTACTAACATTGTATTCCATCTGCCAGGCCTTTACCCACTCACTCGATGTATCTATGCTCCTCTGCATAGTTTCACAGTCCTCTGCACACTTGGCTCTGCCACTCATCTTAGAGTCATCTGCAACTTTTGACACCATGCATGTGGTGTCCAACTCCAAATCATCTATGTAAATTGTAAATAATTATGGTTCCAATGCCAATCAATGAGGTACACCATTAGTCACTGATTGCCAGCCAGAATAGCACTCATTTCTCCCCATTCTTTGCTTCCTAAAATGACCATCACACTGTGGTAAGGCAGACATTCAATCGGTACATTAGGGGGTTCGGGGGGGGGGGGGGGCAAAATGGATTTTTAAATGTTTATTCACTTATGGGATAAAGATATCACTGTCTTGGCCAGCATTTATTGCCCATCCTTAATTGCCCTTGAGAATGTGATGGCAAGATGTGTTCCTGAACCACCGCAGTCTATGTACTGTTGGTAGAGTACTAAGGGAAGTAGGGGGTGGGTTCCAGGATTTTTACCGAGCAGCAGCGAAGGAACGGTGATGTATTTCCAAGTCAGGATGGTGAGAGGATTGGAGTGGAACTTTCTAGGTGGTAGTGTTCCCATGTATTTACGGCCCTTGTCCTGGTAGATTAAATAAAAGGATGACTAAGGTAGGAATAGGGCCAGTCAAAGTCAGAAGTGGAAAGTTGTGTGTGGACCCTGTGGAGGTCGGAGAGGTGCTAAATGAATATTTCTCATCTGTTTTCTGTCAGGAAAAGGAGAATATTGTAGCAGAGAAGAATGAGATATAAGATATTAGACTAGAAAGGATCAAGGTTATTAAGGAAGAGGTGTTATCAATTCCAGAAGGAGTGAAAGTAGACAAGTCCCCAGGCCCGGATGAGATTTATCCGAGGATTCTCTGGGAAGTTAGGGAGGAGATGTTGAAGCCTTTGGCCTTGATCTTTGAGTCATCATTGTCCACAGGTTTAGTACCAGAGGACTGGAGGATTGCAAATGTTGTACTCTTGTTCAAGAAGGGCAGTAGAGGTAATCCAGGTAATTATAGTCCAGTGAGCCTTACATCTGTTGTAGGAAAGGTTTTGGAAAGAATTATTAGAGATAGGATCTATAATCATCTAGCATTCAACAATTTGATTGCAGATAATCAACATGGTTTCATCAAGGGCAGGTCGTGTCTCACAAACCTTATTGAGTTTTTTTTTTGAGAAGGTGACCAAGCATGTGGATGAGGGTAGGGCAGTTGATGTGGTGTACATGGACTTTGATAAGATTCCACATGGTATGCTGTTGGAGAAAATGCAACAGCATGGGAATGAGGGTGATTTAGCAGTTTGGATTAGAAACTGGCTTTCTGTAAGAAGGTAGCGAGTGGTGGTTGATGGAAGATATTTAGCATGGAGTCTGGTTACTAGTGGTGTGCCACAAGGATCTGTTTTGGGACCTCTGCTGTTTGTCATTTTTATAAATCACACAATACCAGCTTTCGTCATCCACATGATGAAGGAGCGGCGCTCCGAGAGCTAGTGTGGTTCCAATTAAACCTGTTGTGTGATTTTTAACTTTGTACACCCCAGTCCAACACCGGCATCTCCAAATCATGTCATTTTTATAAATGACTTAGACGCAGGCATAGGTGGATGGGTTCGTAAGTTTGCAGATGACACTAAAGTTGTAGAGTAGTGGACAGTGTGAAAGAATGTTGCAGGTTGCAAGGGGACTTGGATAATCTGCAGAATTGGACTGAGAGGTGGCAAATGGAGTTCAATGCAGATACATGTGAGGTGTTTCATTTTGGGAAGAATCACAGGAAGGCAGATTACTGGGTCAATGGAATGATTCTTGGTAGAGTGGATATGCAGAGGGATCTTGGAGTCCAAGTACATAGATCCCTGAAAGTTGCCACCCAGGTAGATAGTGCTGTTAAGTAGGCATACGATGTGTTAAATTTTATTGGCAGACTGATTGAGTTCCAGAGCCGTAATGTCATGCTGCGACTATACAAAACACTTGGAACATTGTGTACAGTTCTGGTCATCCCATTACAGGAAGGATGTGGAAGCATTGGAAAAGGTGCAGAGGAGATTTACCAGGATGTTGCCTGATCTGGAGGGAAGGTCTTATAAGGAAAGGCTGAGAGACTTGGGTTTGTGCTCATTAGAGAGAAGAAGGCTAAGAGGGGATTTGATAGAGACATAGAAGATGATCAGAGGATTAAATAAGGTAGGCAGTGAAAGTCGTTTTCCTAGGATGATGACATCAGCTTGTACAAAGGGGCATAGCTACAAATTGAGAGGTGATAGATTTAAGACAGATGTCAAAGGCAGGTTCTTTACTCAGAGAATGGTAAGGGCATGGAACGCCCTGCTTGCCAATGTAGTTAACTCAGCACATTAGGAACATTTAAACAATCCTTGGATAAGTACATGGATGATGATGGAATAGTGTAGGGGTGGTGAGCTTAGATTAGTTCACAGGTCAACGCAACATCGAGGGCCAAAGGGCTTGTTCTGTGCTGTATTGTTCTATGTTCTATGAAAGTGTTTGTGGGTTTGGAAGGTGCCGCCTAAGAATCTTTGGTGAATTTCTGCACTATCATGGGGATGTTCAAGCATATCAAGTCAACATTACAGTGTCTGCACATCAGGGCATTAAAAGGATGCAGATAGAGGAAGTGTCAAAAGGAGCTTCCTCAGTATTTGTGTCAAATTTGACGATCTCATAAGGGAAAGGACTATAAATAATTTATACACATAGCATTATGGATCACTTCAGAGTTGCATAACCTTTCTCCCCCAGTGGTAATGTACAGCTCCTCACTACCAGGCAGCGATACACATCCAGAAAGAATGTTCTCAATGGCGCACCTATAAGAGTTAGCAAGGGTATTCACCATCATGTCAAATTTCCTCAGCTGCCTGAGGAAGAAGAGATATTGTTGGGCCTTTGTAACCAGTGCGTCATGTGAAGAGTCCAAGAAAGCTTGTTGTGGATGACCACTCCCAGGAGCTTGACACTCTCCACTCATTCCACCTCTGTGCTGTTAATGTGTAGGGGGACATGAGTAACATTCTGCTGAAAGTCAATAATGAATTCCTTGGTTTTGCTGGCATTGAGAGCTAGGTTGTTCTCAGTGCACTATTTTTCCAGGTCTTACACCTCCCGTCTGTAGTCTGTTTCGTCGCCATCTGAGATTTGACCAATTATAGTGATTTCATCAGCGAACTTGTAAATGGCATTAGTCTGGTATTTGGTGACGCAGTCATGGGTATACAGTGAGTACAGTAGGGGGCTGAGTACATAACCTGGGGGGCTCCAGTGTTGAGTGTTAGTGAGGACAAAATATTGTTCCCAATCTCCACTGATTGTGGCCTGTGGGTCGGGAAACTGAAGATCTAGTTTCAGAGAGTGGGGCTTAGTCTGAGATCACAAAGTTTAGTAATCAATCTCAAGGGATAATAGTGTTGAAGGCTGAACTAGTCAATGAGTAGTATTCTTATGTAGCTGTTCTTGGTGTCAAGATGTTCTAGGAAGGAGTAAAGGACAAGTGATATGGCATCTGACGTGGATAGGCAAATTGGAGTGAGTCAAGAGTAGTGGGGAGGCTGGAATTTACGTTTGGAGCAGAGGGTGGAGTGGATAGGTGGGAAGGAAAATGGTCAGGTGGGACAGTTTAAGAGGGTGGTGCCGAGTTGGAGGGTTGGTTCTGAGATGAGGTGGGGCGAGGGGAGATGAGGAAACTGGTGAAATCCGCATTGATTCCTCACCGACCCGTACACCAGACACCAACTCACGGACACCTCCTCCTGCTGCCCCCCCCACCGACCACAACCCCACCTCCCATCACCAAACCATCATCTCCCAGACCATCCACAACCTCATCACCTCTGGGGATCTCCTATCCACAGCCTCCAACCTCATAGTCCCAGAACCCTGCACTGCCTGGTTCTACCTCTTACCCAAAATTCACAAAGCTGATTGCCCCGGTCGGCCTATTGTCTCTATATCTGCTTCTGCCCCACCAAACATATTTCCTCATACCTTGACACCATCCTATCAACTCCCCACATACTTTCAGGACATCACCCACACCCTCCACCTCCTCCATGACTTTTGTTTCCCCAGCTCCAAATGCCTCCTCTTCACCATGGACATCCAGTCCCTGTACACATCCATCCACCATGGTGAAGGCATCCAAGCCATCCAATTCTTCCTCTCCTGCTAACCTAACCAGTACCCCTCCACTGACACACTCATTCAATTGACTGAACTGATCCTCACCCTCAACAACTTCTCCTTCGAATACTCCCAGTTTCTTCTAACCAAAGGGGTTGCGATTGGCAGCTGCCTGGGTCCCAACTATGCCTGCCTCTTTGTTGGATACATGGAACAGGCCACCCTCTGTAGTTCCATTGGCACCATTCCCCACCTTTTCCTGCGCTACATTGATGACTGTATCAGTGCCACCTCGTGCTCCCACAAGCAGGCTGAACAGTTCAGTGACTTCACGAACATCTTCCACCCTGACCTCAAGTTCACCTCGGACACCTCCCTCCCCTTCCTGGACTTCTCCATTTCCGGAGATCAACTCAACACGGACATCTACTTCAAACCCATTGACTCCCACAGCTACCTGGACTACAACTCCTCCCACCCTGCCTCCTGTAAAAACACTATCCCTTACTCCCTCTTACTGCCTCCGCTGTACCTGCTCCCAGGAGGAGCAATTCCACTTCAGCACATCCCAGATGGCCTCCGACTTCAAGGACCTTCCAGCACATCTCCTTCATTTCCCGCACCAGGTGCTTGAACCCCACCCCTCCAACCGCAACAAGGGCAGAGTCCCCTTGGTCTTCACCTTCCACCCCACCAATCTCTGGATACAATACATCATCCTTCACCATTTCCATGGAAGGTTCGGAGCGAGCACGGGCCAATTCCCGGAGAGGGTTTAGAGTGGGCACGGGCCGAGTCCTGTGCCGAGTCCCAGAGAGAGGTCAGAGTGAGCATGGGTTGTTTTCCCTGGAGCATCGGGTCCTGGAGCGGCGGCAGATGGAATGCGGGGCGAATCCTGGAGCGGCGGCAGAGGGAGCGCAGGGCTGAGGGGTGACCTTATAGAGGTTTACAAAATTATGAGGAGCTTGGATAGGATAATTAGACAAAATCTTTTCTCTGAGGTTGGGAAGTCCTACAGGGCATAGGTTTAGGGTGAGAGGGGAAAGATATAAAAGAGACCTAATGGGCAACATTTTCACGCAGAGGGTTGTACGTGTATGGAATGAGCTGCCAGAGGAAGTGGCGGTGGCTAGTACAATTGCAACATATAAAAGGTATATGAATGGGAAAAATTTGGAGGGATATGAGCCGGGTGCTGGCAGGTGGGACTAGATTGGGTTAGGATAACTGATCTGCATTTTCGGGTTGGACTGAAGGGTCTGTTTCCATGCTGAACATCTCTATGACTCTAAGACTCTATAACTGTCTGAAAACTAATCTTGTTCACTAACATCCTTTCAGGAAAGAAACTGCCCCCACCCTGACCTGGGCTGGCTGACATGTGTCTCCAGGCTGATAGCAGTGTGGCTGACTCTGGGCAATTAGGGATAGGAAATAAATGCTGGCCTTGCCTGTGACACCCACATTCTTTGAATTAATAAATAAAACTGCTGTGATTTGAAAGGTGGTATGCACTCCCTAAAATTTAAAGGAGAGAGGTACTGCAGTTCAATATGAATTGAATGTTTAAACCATGCTAGTGTCTGGAAATGGTGCAATTTATTAACACTGCAAACATCAATGAGTTTAATTCCAACCTGTGATCCAAGGCAATTCTTTTGAATAAAATTTGTCAAACCTCATAATCCACTCATTTTTTGTCTACACACCCTGTCTGCCAGTGACTCATATCTTCATTCGCCCGTGGGAAGCTATGTTTTCTCTGAAAGATTAACAATAACAAAACGTACAGCTCTGCTGATAATTGGGGAGATCAGAGTATAAGGAGAGTTTGAAACTATCTTAACCCACAGCACTCAAATTATATGCATACCTGAAATTTCCGTACATCCCCAAGCTCCTCCTTGCTCTGAGCACTGATTTCAATGTCCTTTATTTGGTCTCACTCCACTCTACCCCTTTAACACTTTCCTTATCCATGTCCCCGAATGCACCCTTCTGAATTTTACCTCTATTCTTTCCCATTCACACTTACGTCTACTGTATCACTAATGCTAAATCCTTAGCTATGTAATCAAGCATTTGAACTTCCTCCCTGATCTTTATTCCTTTCCCACAGTTTAAAAATTCCTCAGTAAATTCCTCCTCACTGTACTTATGCCCAAATTTCCAAACACCAACCCATACTCACCCAGATTCAATCTCTCCAGTGTTGCCTGGTGACATTTCAAAGTTAAAAGTCACAAACATCTTAATTTAGGGCGAACATTATTTATTTGAAACATTCATTTATACAAACCTCTCATGTCCTCAAAATATCCCATAGAACTTCACAGCGAATGAACTGATTTTAAAGCATAGCATTGTTTTAATATAGATGAATGCAGCAGCCAATTTGCACACTTGGATCACACACACAGCACCAAAATAATCTCTTTTTGTGAAGATCATTGTGAGATAAGTATCAGCAGGACATCTCCCTGTTTATCTTTTATACCACCTGTGCAAATAGCTTAACACATCAATTGAAAGTCAATACTTTGCAGATTCAAAGTTAAAAATCACACAACACCAGGTTATAGTCCAACAGGTTTAATTGAAAGCACTAGCTTTCGGAGCACTGCTCCTTCATCAGGTGGTGGCCACCTGATGAAGGAGTTGCGCTCCGAAAGCTAGTGCTTCCAAACTAAACCTGTTGGACTATAACCTGGTGTTGTGTGATTTTTAACTTTGTACAGCCCAGTCCAACACCGGCATCTCCAAATCAATTGCAGATTCAATGCACATTTGAAAATCCCCTGGAGTGTATGTGCTCAAATAATTGAACGAAGTAGCTAACTCAAGTATAATAAACAACAGGTGTGAAATTCATCAGTTAGTTTCACGGCCAGTAGTTTCAGCTATTGTTGGAAAATTCTAAACAGTTTGCAACATATATAACCCTAAATTCAATCAGTGTGAATTGTGAGGTAATTACATGGGTATCTCTTTTCTGGCTGGACCATTGATGAGTATTACTGTCCTCAATGTCCAAAATAAGACACCACATTTCCTCTGATGCTGAAGGTAGCTTCCAGGGAAACAGTAAAGCTTCACTGGCTGCTGTTTCTCATTCTTGATCTTAACATAAATGGAAGAGAAGTCTTTTTGTTGATAAAAACAATTAAGCCACTTATTGAATCGATGGATCCAAAAGTAATCTCCCTATATTTTCAAAAATTAATTAAATGCTATGAACACTTGCCTGAGATTTCAATATGATTTCAGGGGAGGTCTCTTGTGACACAGTGGTACTGTTCCTACTTCTGAGCCAGGAGGCCCAGTTTCAAGTTCCACCTGATCCAGAGGTATGTAAGAACATCCCAGAACAGTTTGAATTTTAGAAAAATACTACGTATCATGGAAATTACATGTACTGGAGAAGCAAACAATGACAGGAGGGACAAAGCATAAATTGCTTCCAAAAAGCTGACTCCACAGACACCAGTATCACGTCATCAAGTCACCCTTTATTTACAAATGCATGGTACATGGAGTCTGACCAGATAGCTCAGAGCTAGTCCCTAGAGTGAGGGGAATCCCTGAGACTCCTGTTTCTATCTGTCAGCCAGGCTCCCTGATTGGGGCTATTAACTTGGGCCAATCAGGGGACTCAGGCTCAATGAGATCCAACCACATTCCAATCATTACATCCCTCTCCCCCTTAGTCCAGATATATAGGCCTGTTTCATGGTTGCTGGGGAAAATATAAGCACTGCAGCACTATTGAAGTCCATGTACACCACATCAACTGCCCTACCTTCATCCACATGATTGGTCACCTTCTCAAAAAACTCAATGAGGTTTGTGAGACATGACCTGCCCTTGACGAAACCATGTTTACTATCTGCAATCAAATTGTTTCTTGCTAGATGATTATAAATCCTATCTCTTATAATCCTTTCTAAAAGTTTTCCTACAACAGATGTAAGGTTCACGGGTCTATAATTACCTGGACTACCTCTACTGCCCTTCTTGAACAAGGGCACAATCTTCTAGTCCTCTGATACTAAACCTGTAGACAATGACGACTCAAAAGGTCAAAGCCAAAGGCTCTAACATCTCCTCCCTAGCTTCCTAGAGAATCCTCGGAGAAATTCTATCTGGTCTACTTTCACTCCTTCTTGAATTGATAACACCTCTTCCTTACTAACCTCAATCCTTTCTAGTCTAATATCTCATATCTCATTCTTCTCCTTTACAATATTCTCCTTCTCCTGAGTGAAAACTGATGAGAAATATTCATTTAGCACCTCTCTGATCTCCACAGGGTTCACACACAACTTCCCACTTCTAACTTTGACTGGCCCTATTCCTACCTTAGTCATCCTTTTATTCCTCACATACCTCTAGAAAGCTTTAGGATTCTCCTTTTATTCTGTTTGCTAAAGACTGCTCAGATCCACTCTCTGCTCTTCTTAACTCTCTCTTTAAATCCTTCCTAGCTAATCTGTAACTCTCCATCGCTTCATCTGAACCATCTCGACTCATCGTCACATAAGCCTCCTTCTTCTGCTTAACAAGAGATGCAATTTCTGTAGTAAACCATGGTTCCCTTACCTTATCACTTCCTCCCTGCCTGACAGGGATATACCTATAAAGGACACGCAATATTTGTTCCTTAAACCAACTTCACATTTCGATTGTCCCCATCCCCTGCATTTTGCTACCCCTTTCTATGCATCCTAAATCTTGCCTAATTGCATTATAATTGCCCTTCCCCATCTACAACTCTTGCCCTGTGGCATGTACCTATTCCTTTCCACTGCTAAACTAAACATAACCGAATTATGGGCTCTCTCTCTCCAAAGTGCTCACCTACCACTAAATCAACACCTGGGCTGTTTCATTACCAAGCACCAGATCCAGGGTGGCCTCCCCCCTTGTCGGCCCTTCAACATACTGTGTCAAGAAACCCTGACAAAAACTGATCTATCCAATGTACTAGAGTTATAGCATTTCCAGTCAATGTTGGGGAAGTTAAAGTCCCCAATAATAACAATCCTGTTCCTTTCACTCCTACCAGAATCGCTTTGCCGATCCTCTTCTCCACATTCCTGGAACTCTGCAGAGGCTGTAAAAAAACTCCCAGCAGTGTGATCTCTCTTCTGTTTCTAACCTCAGTCTATGCTACCTCAGTAGACGAGTCCTTGTCAAAGGTTCTTTCAGCCACCGTTACATTGTCCTTGACTAACAAGGCCACATCTACCCCTGTTTTACTGCCTTCCCTGTTCTTAATGAAAGATCTAAACCCTGGAATCTACAACATCCATTCCTGACCATGCTCTATCCATTTCTCCCAAATTGCCACAACATCAACGTCCCAGGTACTTATCCATGCTACAAGCTCACCTAACTTATCTCGGATACTTCTGGCATTGAAGTAGACACACTTCAAACCAGCTTGCTGTCTGCCAGCACATTCCTGTGACCATGAAATCCTATCCATGCCCTCCCCGCTCTCATCCTCCTGTGCACTGCAGGTTCCCATTCCCCTGCTGAGCTAGTTTGAACCCATCCGAATAGCACCAGGAAATTTCCCACCCCGGATATTAGTACTCCTCTGGTTCAAGTGAAGACCGTCTTGTTTGTAGACGTCCCACCTTCCCCAGAATGAGCCCCAATTATCCATGTACCTGAAACTCTCTCTCCTTCACCATCTGTGTAGCTAAGTGTTCAGCTGATATCTCTCCCTATTCCTTGCCTCGCTATCACGTGCCACAGGTAACAAATCAGAGATAACAACTCTTTGTTTTAGCTCTCTGCTTCCACCCTAGCTCCCTGAAATCCTGCCTTACATCCCTATCCCTCTTTCTACCTGTGTCATTGGTACCTACGTGGACCACAACTTGGGGCTGGACACCGTCTCCCTTCAGGACCCCAAAGACACAATCCAAGACATCACAGACCTTGGCACCTGGGAGGCTACACACTAACAATGAATCTTGTTCGTTCCCAACAAACCTTCTATCTGACCCTCTAACTATTGAGTCCCCAACGACTAACATTCTCCTCATTTCCCTCCTTCCCTGCAGTACAACAGAGACAGACTCTGTGCCAGAGACCTGCACCCCACTGCATCCCTCTGGTAAGTCGGTCCCCCCCCCCAACCCAACACTGTCCAAAACGGTATACTTGTTTTTCAGGGGAACGACCACAGGGGATCCCTCCACTGACTGTTTTCTCCCCCTTCAAACAGTTGCCCAGCTTTCTTTATGCCAAGGAGTAACTGCTTCCCTGTAACTCTTATCTATCACAGCCTCTGCTTCCCGAATAATCCAAAGTTCATCCTGCTCCCGATCCAGTTCCCTAATGCAATCTTGGAGGAGCGAGAGTTGGGTGCACTTTCTGCAGATGTACTTATAGAGTCATAGAGATGTACAACATGGAAATAGACCCTTTGGTCCAAACCATCCATGTCGACCAGATATCCTAACCCAATCTAGTCCCACCTGCCAGCACCCGGCCCATATTCCTCCAAACCCTTCCTATTCATCCAAATGCCTTTCAAATGTTGCAATTGTACCAGCCTCCACCACTTCCTCTGGCAGCTCATTCCTTACACGTATCACCCTCTGTGTGAAAAAGTTGCCCCTTTGGTCTCTTTTATATCTTTCCCCTCTCACCCTAAACCTATGCCCTCTAGTTCTGGACACCCCGACCCCAGGGAAAAGACTTTGCCTACTTACCCTATCCATGCCTCTCATAATTTTGTAAACCTCTATAATGTCACCCCTCAGCCTCCGACACTCCAGGGAAAACAGCCCCAGCCTCTTCAGCGTCTCCATATCCCTCAAATCCTCCAACCCTGGCAACATCCTTGTAAATCTTTTCTGAACCCTTTCAAGTTTCACAACATCTTTCCGATAGGAAGGAGACCAGAATTGCACGCAACATTCCAACAGTGGCCTAACCAATGTCCTGTACAGCTGCAACATGACCTCCCAACTCCTATACTCAGTACTCTGACCAATAAAGGAAAGCATACCAAATGCCTTCTTCATTATCCTATCTACCTGCAACTCCACTTTCAAGGAGCTATGAACCTGCACTCCAAGGTCTCTTTGTTCAGCAACGCTCCCTAGGACCTTACAAAGAAGTGTATAAGTCCTGCTAAGATTTGCCTTCCCAAAATGCAGCACCTCACATCTATCTGAGTTAAACTCCATCTGCCACTTCTCAGCCCATTGGCCCATCTGGTCAAGATCCTGTTGTAATCTGAGGTAACCTTCTTCGCTGTCCACTTCATCTTCAATTTTGGTGTCATTTGCAAACTTACTAACTGTACCTCTTATGCTCACATCCAAATCATTTATCTGAATGACAAAAAGTAGAGGACCCAGCTCCGATCCTTGTGGCACTCCCCTGGTCACAGGCCTCCAGTCTGAAAAACAACAATCCATCACCACCCTCTGTCTTCTACCTTTGAGCTAGTTCTGTATCCAAATGGCCAGTTCTCCCTGTATT
Source organism: Chiloscyllium plagiosum (assembly GCF_037043375.1). Lineage (NCBI taxonomy): Eukaryota > Metazoa > Chordata > Chondrichthyes > Orectolobiformes > Hemiscylliidae > Chiloscyllium > Chiloscyllium plagiosum. The sequence continues at coordinate 135,879,313 of NW_028270141.1, forward strand.
CTATACTTGGATGGGACACTAATGGTGTCCCTCACTTCAAACATCATGCAGGAGGAACATTCCTCCCCCTGCACTGCCATTCCTGCTCATCCCCTTATCAAAATGTAAAAAAAGAAGAGAAGCTTACCTGATGTGTCCCTGGTATTTAAGGTTCGAGGAGGTGGTTGGGTAGGAAGCCTTACAAAGGTAGGGTCTCGGGTTTAGCAAAAACTCACTTATATAGCTGGAGGGAAATAAAAAAGTCACTCCTTTCCCAGAAACCTCTGCTCTCCGATGTCAGAGGTAAAGACTCAAATCAGTGACTCACCGCTCCCGACAGGCCCCTGGTCCATGCTCCCGTCCTTCGTGCTGCTGCTGCTGAGAAACAGAAAAAAAAGCACCATAAAGAGCATCCTGTCTGAAAGCATCATAGAATGGTATGACAACTGCTTTTCCCAAGACTGCAGAGAGTCATGAACACAACCCAGTCCATCATGCAAACCAGCCTTCCATCCATTGACTCCATCTATACTTCCCGCTGCTTTGGGAAAGCAACCAATATAATCAAAGATCCATCCTACCTCGGTTAAACTCGCTTCAACCTTCTTCCATGAGGCAGAGGATATAAAGGTTTGAATACATGTATGAATAGTTTCAAGAACAGCTTCTTCTCCATCGTTATCAGACTTTTGAATGGACCTGTCAAATGTTAAAGCTGATCTCTCTCTCCCCACCTTCTCTGTGGCTGTAAACCTGTATTCTGCACTCTGTTCTGCTACCTTGATTCACTTTATGGTATGATCTGCCTCTATAGATGCAAAACAATACTTACACTGTACCCTGGTACATGTGACAACAATAAATCAATCATTTTCTGATGTCCAGCCTATATTTTCTCTGGGTTCAGATAAATCTCAACTATTTTCCCAGGACCATTTCATGAAGTGTGTGTGGAGAAAGGAGATTAATGACAGATGTGATTCATCAACATGTTTAAAACATACCACTCTCCTGATTAATTCCATTGCAATAAGTGTCAACTTATGAATAATGTTTATCATTTTCATTCCATTAATGTTGAAATATTCTAATAAAATATCTCTGTCTAGTGTTCTATTGTTTAAGATTCTCACTCCTTATTTGTTAAGGTGCTGAACTGTAAAATACAAAGCTCTGGTGTCAAAGCTTATTATAAGTGGTAGGTTGCATTACTACTGAAACAAACACTTTTGCGTAGGCAGAAATTGAAGGCAATTACCAACAAATGACTGTCTACAAAGACCTTAATACTTAACAGATATAAGATCATGCCCAAGGCTTTAACCTCGCTAGGTCAGTCAGAAGTAGAACTTTAGTTTTTTTCTCACTTTGTTTCAGGATGCATCTCTCTCAATGTCCCTGCAGTTAATTGGCTAGAAGACAGAATCTTCTTTTAAAATCTTTGCTTAATCCAACTCATCCATTCATTGATCTATTTTGTGGACCTTTCAGTGATACTTGGAACAAAAATTCTTCTTTCAGATGTAGAATCTGAGTTTGGTCAAAATTATGTTTGTCTCAAATGCTGTCAAGTAATGCACAGTCTATTTTACTTAATTATTAATTTGCACAAATAATAAATCCAATTGAACCATTAGGTTTTAGGTTTTAAAACATTACAGAGCAATGACCACAGTTTTCAGTGGTTGCTCCAATGATTGATTGTCCCCGTTGCTCTCTACCACCTTTGTTATGGTCATACCCTCCCCACCCCAATCTCTTCCTTGTGGGAAAAGTACCAAAATCCATACAATTAATAATGGCCTTCAACAATATTTTTCAAGGCAGCACAGTGGCTCAGTTGTTAGCACTGCTGCCTCACAGTGCCAGGGACCCGGGTTCAATTCCTGACTCAGGCAACTGTCTGTGTGGAGTTTGTACATTCTCCCCGTGTCTGCGTGGGTTTCCTCCGGGTGCTCCGGTTTCCTCCCACAGGTCAAAAGATGTGCAGGTTAGGTGAATTGGCCATGCTAAATTGCCTTTGTCGGGTTAGGTGTTAGGTGTAGTGGAGTGGGTCTGGGTGGGTTGCTCTTTGGAGGGTCACTGTAGACTTGTTGGACCGAACGGCCTGTTTCAACACTGCAGGTAATCCAATCAAACACTACAGACAACCTCCAGGACAAGGACCTCTTGCAAGCAAATTCACTGAAATCGTGAAACTTTTGTGACTGTTTCCTTCTGCACGACACTCTTGACACTGGCAATTTCAGCCGTACCACAGTCCATACTATCCATTCTTATGAGGGCCTGTCAGAGACATTTCAAATAGTACATTCACAGATGCTTCTTCTCAAGTTTGGGTGTCTTGAGCAAGAGATTCCCAAAGGTTAGTGTTGATGTTGCAATTTTTCAGACAAGCTCTGCGAATGTCCTTAAAGTGCTTATTCTGCCCTCCTGGAAATCATTTGTTGTGATGAAGATTAGACTAGAGAACCTGCTGTAGGAATATTGTATCAGGCATGCAAGCAATGTGGCCATAGTTGAAAAGTATGGTGCTGGAAAAGCACAGCAGGTAAGGCAGCATCTGAGGAGCCCATGAGTAGACGTTTTGGGCATAAGCCCTTCATCAGGAATGTGGGGGGATAGGGGGGAAGGAGGCTGAGAGATAAATAGGAGGGTGGGGTGGGGGGAAGGTAGCTGGGAAGGCGATCGGTAGATGCAGGTGAGTGCTGATTGTGGCAGGTTGGAGGGAGGGTGGAGCGGATAGGTGGGAAGGAAGATGGACCAATAGGACAGTTCAAGAAGGCAGTGCTAAGTTGGAGGGATGGATCTGGAATGAGATGGGGGGTGGGGAGGTGAGGAAACTGGTGAAAACGACATTGATTCCATGTGGTTGGAGGGGTCCAAAGGCGGAAGATGAGGCGTTATTCCTCAAGGCATCAGGTGGCTTGGATTTGGCAGTGGAGGCAGCCCAGTACTTGCATGTCCTTGGCAGAGTGGGAGGAAGGAGTTGAAGTGGTTAGCCACAGGGCGGTGGGGTTGTTTGATGTGTGTATCCCAGAGATGTTTCCTGAAAGCAATGTAGAAATCCAATACAACTGATTGAAGACAACCAGTGCCCAATACTAGGAGCATTGGCCTGAGAGGACATTGACATTGGAGCACCTACCCTGCCAGTGTAAGAGTTTGCAGACACATCACAGGTGATATTTCTCTCGGGATTTGAAATGTCTTCTGTGCATTGTCCATGTCTCCGCTGCATGCAGAAGGGCAGGAGACACTATTGCTCTGTAGACAATGAATTTGGTGCCAAGATTTGGTCTTTGTCATCAAACAGTGTATTCCATCTATGATGGTCAAAGGCTGCACTAGCACATCGGGGACAATGTTAAGTTTCATTGTCAATGTCAGCCACACTAAATGAAAGCTTCCAAAGTATGGAAATGTTTCCACTTTGTCCCGTGGTTCATTATGGATCTTACTCATTGAAGACAGATTTCCATGGCAGGAACAGATTGTTAACGGATCTTTATCTTTTGGATGTTTGGCCTATGGTCCATTCTCACATAAAGTCCTGTGAATACATCAGCAGTGATTTGCATTTAACCTGGACTGTGCATGCTGCAGCTTGATGTCAGAGATGCATTCTGATGTTTGGATGAAATGTATATGTATTTGCTGAGCACAGGCATTATTAGGTCTATAGTTCCACCATACCCTCATTTCATTTCAAAGGATGTTTCTCATGTCATCATCTCAAACTTGCCTCATTAACTAGATATTATGCCCCTATGGCACCCCTCACATTCAATGCCAAAAATACTCATGACTGCCAGGATATCCCAGGATCCCTGCAATTAGCACCATCTTTGATCCCCCAGCTGTGCAGCCAGTCAAGGTTTGGAAATGTCGCATTATGCACAGAGTGGCAGAGCAACCACAAGCCATTGCTTCTCACAGTCATAGAGGTCTGCATCACAGAAAAAGGCCATTAAGTCAACAAACAACTAATTTCACAGATGCACTACCATGAAAGAGAAGGTATTTCTCTTAGGTTCCCCCAGTTAGGATAGCGACTATCTCGAAGATTATGTCCTCTGGTCCTAGACTTAGCCACAAGGGAAAACAACTTCTCTGCATTTATCTTGTCAAGTCCCTATTAATCTTATATGCTTCAGTAAGATTGTTCCTCAACTTCTAAACTCCAATGAACGCAAGCCCATCCTACTCAACCTATCCATTAAGACAGTCCCTCCGTATCTGATATTAGCCTAATAAACGCTCTCTGGATTGCCTCAAATGCCAATATATCTTTCCTCTGAATAGTTTTGGTCCCCTTATCTGACTATTTCAGGTACGGTCTGACCAGTGACCTGTACAGTTTTAGCAAGTGCTCCCTATTTTTAGACGCTATTCCCTTTGAAATAAAGACTAACAGTCCAGTTACTTTCCCTGTATTGCACTAAACTTGGATGCTAGCTTTATGCAATTCATGCACAAAGACCCCCTCTACTGCATCTTTCTGCCAAGTTTCCTCATTTATATAACTTCAGCTCCTCTATTCTTCCAGAGAAAGTGCATGACCTCATATTTTCACACATTATTTCCATCTGCCAAGTTTTTATTCACTCACCTAACCTATCTACGGTTAGAGTCATTATGTCATCTTCACTACTTGCTACCCCACCCATTTTTCTGTGATCCACCAACTTGGCAATAGTACTTTCATTTCCATCAATTTATTAATATATATTTTAACTAGTTGCGGGTGCAGCACTATTCAATGTGGCATTCACTGCAGATTGACATTCTGAAAATTCACCTTTATCACAACTTTTTGTCTTCTCTTAGTTAGCCAGGCTAATATACTGCCTCCAACACTATATACTCGTATTTTATTAAGTAGCCTTATGTGCAGTAGATTATTGAATGCCTTTTGAAAATCCAAATAGAGTGCATCTACCCAGCTTATGCTTTGTATTTGGCAGACACACATTTCAGTTACTTGCTGCAGAACTCTGAGCCTCCCATATTCTCTTGTGGAACAAGTATTTACATGGCTGGTCTAGTTCAGGTCACATTCAATGGTATCACCAGAATATTGATACAGGGGATTGACTGATGGAATGTCAAAGGGCACTGGTTAGATTCTCTCTTAGAGAAATTCCTAGAGTGAGCAAACACTGTCATTCCTGTTTTTACCAGTCATCCCTGATAGACCCTGCTTGGGTTAACAGCCCCAGTGAAATTATTTCAGTGAGAGCCACTTGGCTGACATCATTCCAATATCTACATCCCTCCCCCTCTAGGTCCTAGGATACAGAAGTGTTCTTTTTCCCGTAGTTTCTCCTGGGGCATTTTCACACCAGGTCCAGTTGCTCGGACTCTGCCTCAGATATGTACTGGACCATAGCCCATATGTTATGCTGGGGGCCTCTCGGCTGAAGCACATCTTCATCTTCAGGCAGTATCAGCGTCGAGGCTGGGACATCTACTATGTCCATCTTATCCTCACATGTTTCTTCAATGCTAGGTGGAAGGGGAGAACCCATGGGTCTGACAGCCTTTTCGAATGTTCTGAAGGGCTGTGTCTGTTTGCTCCTGCCCCTATTGTGAGGTTGAAGCTTTCACGGCTGGTCCACATGCTTGTTCCGGACTGCCTCACCTACCCAAACTTTGTATGTTATGGGACCCGGCCCCACGTTGACCATGCCTCTTACCCATCCCAGAAGCAAACTATCTTTCTCACTTAGAGGAGTCTTGTGTCTGACATTGACGTTCCCGATGCCCTTTCACCCTCTCTGTGACCCCAGCTCCGGGAAGATCAGATTTAACCTGGTGCAGAGTCTTCGCCCCATTAGCAACTCTGCTGGAGCTGTCCCTAGTTGCATGAGGGGTGGTCTTGTAATTAAACAGGAACTAGGACAGTTTGATAGCGAGTGAAGCTGTAAGCTGTTTCTTTAAGCTTTCAATGTTTGGATTGCTCTTTCTGCCAAGTGAATAGCATGGAGCTGGCCTTGCATGCTGAATGCCTTCAGACACTAGGAAATACTCTAATTCACTGCTGGTAAATAATGATCTGTTCCCTGTGAACAACAACTCTGGAATCCGTGTATTGCAGAAGATGCTCACAATGTTTCAAACAACGTTCCCATGTTTGATGAATGAACACTATGCATGTCCAACCACCTTTAATGGGTGCCACATTGACTGAAAAATACAGCCTCTAAAAGGAGTGTTTATCTGGCCATTCCCATGAATGTGGGAAGCTGCTGGTGGAATTTTGTCCTTATTGCCACTCTGGGCACTGCCCTACCAATGTGAGTCTGTCAGCATCCAATCCTGAACACCAAACATAACGTCTTACCAACATCTTCATTTTGGAAACTGTTGGAGTTTATCCAGTATCTGACACCAACCTTTTCTCCGGACACTCTTGTTCCCCATAATAATATGCCATCCTCCTAGTAATCTAGTCTCACTGGGTCTGGAAAGGCTTTCATTCTGGTTTTAATAGCCCTTTTGTTCCCCTCATCACTATCAACCGTTTTAGTTTTACCAGGATGGGATATTTTTATGCCTGCAATCTGATTTTGTCAGCGGTGACTGGAAGGATTTCCAGAAAGCTTAAAACCAGAATGTATTGCTCCTCATTAAGTAACCCTAGCAGGGGTTTGTGGTCTATTTCTAGACAAATTTATATCTGTGAAGGTATTGGTGGAACTTTCCCCACACCAAAGATGATCGCCAAATCTTCCTTCTCTATTTGGGTGTACCTTCATTTGGCATCAGCCAAAGTCCAGGAAGTGTACGTCATTGGGCATTCCTTTCCATTTGGCCATCTGTGAGCCAACACTACCCTGATACCATATAGAGATGCATCGCATGTCAGCAAGACATCTTGCTTAGGATCGTAGCATGCCAATAGCTTAAACGATGACAGCTGCTTCTTCACTTCCCTAAAGGTTACATCTGAGTTGTGAGACCATTCCCAAGACTGACTCTTTCTCAATAGCAAATGTAAGCTTGCCAGGTTGGAGGCCAGGTTATGTATAAATTTTCAGTATTAATTCACCAAACCAAGGAAAGACCTAAGATTAGGTACGGACATCGTAACTGGAGGACCTTTGATTGCACTCCCTTTATCTTCCAACAGACGTAACCCGGTCTTGTCAACTCTGTAGTCCAAATAAGTCACTTGGATTGCCTGGAACACTCATTTTCCGCTCCTAAGACGTACCCCCATCTTGCAGAAATGCTTAAGCACTTTGTCCAAGTTCTCTAAGTGCTCTTTATTTGTCTTCCCAGTTACCAGAACGTCATCCAGCTAAACCTGAGGTAGACCTTGTAAAATGTTCTCCATCGTCTGCTGGAAAATGGCACTGGCTGACAACACAGTCAGTGTCGTATATTGGGACAAACCCTTTTGCTATTAGTTGTAGCATACCTGCAGGAATCCTCATCTCACTGCAATTGCAGATAAGCATGTCGCATGTCCAGCCCCCCCCCCCCAACCAATTTTGCAGAGAAGTCCTCGATGTGAGGGATTGGGTACTTATCCAGCTGCAAAAAGCAGTTTGAAATCCCTACAAAGGCAAAACAACTTGTCAATCAATACGCCCGGTGCTGCCTATTCTGCGAACTGAACTGGCAGAAATCAGGACGCCAACTGATCCTTGTAACTGAAATCCTCCATCCTTTGAGCCATTTATATCAATCTCTTCTGCACTCTCCCTGAAGGCAAGAGCACCAAAAGAAATAGGAAGAAGGATAGACTTGTCAGCCCTTCGAGCCTGCTCTGCCATTCAGTACGATCATGATAAGGACTCTACCCCCACAGCACTCTACAACAAGGAGTGCCCACATACTTTGTAACATTGTGGCACGACACAACATTGTGATCTGAGGCATATTCTTCAAAGCATTCACCTCAAGTTCCTACTTTTGTGTAATCTCTGCCTTGGTTTATAAAGACCAGGATCTTTTTCTGCATTTGAACCACTTTCTCAACCTAGCCTGCCTTCTCAGGAATATCCCTGGGTCTCTTTGTTCCCTGCATCTTCTTTAGCATCGTACCATTAGTTTAGATGTGATTTGATGTATTTATTATCATGTGTACCTAAGTACAGTGAAAAGATTTGTTTACGATCAGTACAGGCAGATCATAGTGAGCAGAGACATACAGAGCATAGGGTGAAAAAAACTTAGACAGAGGCACAGGGTGTACGCTAGGCCAGATCAACAGTAGCAAAATCAGCATTATTTGAAGTTAGAGAGTCCATTCATCGGTCTAATAACAGCCAGGAAGAAGCTATTCCTGAACCTGCTGGTGCATGTGTTCAAGCTCCTACCTGACGGAACAGGTTGTAGGAGAACATTACCAGAGTGCAAATGGGTCTTTGATGATGCTGGCAGCCTTTTCGTAGCAATGAGATATGTGAATGAAGTCCATAGATAGAAGGTTGGCTTCCATGATGGTCCGGTTCGTTAGTTTGGGCCTCTAACTTAGTTTGGTACTGCCTCTTGGCATCCCTGATGGCTTTGCAGAGATCATGTCTGGAAATCCTGTATAGGTCTGTGATTATAATGTATTGCCCATCCTCATTCCTACAACCAAATGAATCACTTCACAATTCTTTGCATTAAATTTAATTTGCCAATCATCCACTCATCTCATCAATGACCTCTTGATATCTTGGACTATTACCCTCACGCTTCACCATACTTTGAGTCGAGTGTCGTAAAAGTTTTGAAATTGTCCACGGTATACCTAATCCTAAATTATTAAAATCAGCAAAAACAGTGGCTCTTCTATTGACCCCTCAGGAGCACTTCTGTAGAAAAATCCATTTGACCTAATAAGATGTATACTTCTTTCAGTTTGAAAAACAGCTGTTAACTATGGCTCTCGACTTCCTGTCACTCGGCCAACTTTGTATTCGTACCACTAGTGTTCCTTTTATTCCATAGGACTCAAATTTTCTGACAAGGCTTTAATGACTCGATGTAGCAAACACCTTTTGGAAGTCCATGTTGTATAAGACAGTTGGAATAGCGTTCCATTTGCCGTGTGTTTTGATGCCATATGATGATTTTGAGTTCAAGTCAGACAAGTCGAGGAGACAGCATAGTCAAGAAATTTCTTCAGGCTTAACATGCCGTATAATACATGAATACTAAATGTGGAGGAGCCGGTGTTGGACTGGGGTGGACAAAGTTAAAAATCACACAACACTGACCCACTAATTACTTAATGAAGTAGCAGCACTCTGAAAGTTAGTACTTTCAAATAAACCTGTTGGACTATAGAACGTAGAACATTACAGCACAGTACAGGTCCTTCAGCCCTCGATGCTGCCATCAAAGACCCAGTTGCACCCTGGTAATGCTCTCCTGCAACCTGTTCTGTCCGACAGGTGTTTGAACACATGCAACAACAGGTTGAGAACCAATTTGAAGCCCATCTATCCTACACTATTCTATTTTCATCCATATGCCTATCCAATGACCATTTAAATGCCCTTAAAGTCGGTGAGTCTACTACTGTTGCAGGCAGGGCGTTCCACGCCCGTACTACTCTCTGAGTAAAGAAACTACCTCTGACATCTATCCTATATCTATCAACCCTCAATTTAAAGCTATGTCTCCTTGTGCTAGCCTTCACCTTCTGAGGAAAAAGGCTCTCACTGTCCACCCTATCTAACCCACTGATTATGTTATATGTATCTATTAAGTCACCTCTCAACCTTCTTCACTCTGACAAAAACAGTCTCAAGTGCCTCAGCCTTTCCTCATAAGACCTTCCCTCCATACCAGGCAATATCCTAGTAAATCTCCCTTTCCAAAGCTTCCACATCCTTCCTATAATGCGTTGACCAGAACTGTACCCAATACTCCAAGTGTGGCCACACCAGTTTTGTATAACCTGGTGTTGTGTGATTTTTAACTGTGAATACTAAATGCAGCTATTCATGGCAATCATAAAAATGCCAGGCTCTGACTTATTGTTGCATTAGGTAAGGACTAATTTATCTTCATCATGCGCTCATGTCCAGGTCATCAAGTGACTTTTCCATACTAGCATGTTCTAACACCAGTGACACTATGCTGTTTATATTGATTAATGTACAGCTTCATGGCATCAAAGTAAGGTTATATTAGGGTCCTAAAAGCCTTACACAACAGCACTGCCACTCATATTTAAACTACTGTCTCTGGGAGGAGCTAGTCAGTTCTAAGCTGTTTTAGTTTGCTGTAAGTTGTCAGTCAGTTCTTTAGTCTGCAGCCATGTAGTCCACTTTCACTATAATACAATACAGTACTGGAATAGGCCCTTTGACCCACCATGTCTGTGCCACTTCCTAGTCCTTATGTAGACCGGCTACTTATTGACCATGTGTGGTTTCTGTCCCTCTGTTCAGTTCTCATTTATGTGATATCAAGGTACATGTTAAATGTTGCTTATGTGACTGCCTCACCACCTCCACTGGCAGTGCGCTCCCAGCACCCACCAACCTCTGTATGAAAGATTTGCCTTGCACGTCTCCCTTAAACTTTCCCCCTCTCACCATGTACCTGTGCCCTCTTGTAGTTGACCTTTATGCCCTGGCAAAAGCCTCTGATTATCCACCCTATCTATACCTCTCATAATTTTGTAGATCTCTATCAGGCCCCCTCAGTCTTTGTCTTTACAATGAAAACAATATGAGTTTATCCAACCTTTCTTCATAACAAAAACCTCCCAGACCAGGCAACATCTTGGTAAACCTTCTCTGCAACCTCTCCAAAGCATCCATGTCCTTCTGTAGTGTGGTGACGAGAACGGCATACAGTATTCCAAATGTGGCCTCAATGAAGTTTTGTACAGCTGTAACATAACTTGTCAACTTTTATATTTGATACTCTATCCAATATGAAGGCAAGCATGTTGTATGCCTTCTTGACAACTTTATCCACCTGGGTTGCCACTTTCAGGGATCTAGGCAAAAGTGAGGACTGCAGATGCTGGAAACCATCTGTAGACCTGTACACCCTGATCCCACTGTACATCAATGCTCCTGAAGGTTCTGCCATATATTGTATAATTCACACTTGGATTTGATCTTCCAAAATGCATCACCTCTCATTTGTTCAGATTAAACTCCATCTGCCAATTCTCTGCCCAAATCTGCAATCTATCCATATCCCTGTTGTATCCTTTGACAATCCTCTTCACTATCTGCAACTTCACCAATTTTGATGCCATCCACAAACTTACTAATCAAACTATCTACATTTTCCTCTAGATCATTTACATATATTACAAACAATAAAGGTCCCAGCACTGATCCCTGCGGAACACCATGCATTACTGATCTTCATTCCAAAAAGCATCTTTCCACCATTACCCTCTGTCTTCTATGACCAAGCCAGTATTGTAACCATCTAGCCAGCTCACCCCAGATCTCATGAGACTTTACCTTCTATACCAGCCTGTCATGAGTTACTTTATCAAACGCCTTACCAAAGTCCATGTCAACAGCATCTACTGCCCTTCCCTCATCAATCATTCTTGTCATCTCCTTTAAAAATATAAACAAGTCGATGAGACATGACCTTCTTTGCTAAACCCCATGCTGCCTATCACTAACAAGTCCGTTCACTTCCAAATGTGAATAAATCCTATCAGCATCTTTATCAACAGCTTCCCCACCATTGACATCAGGTTCACCTGCCTAGAATTACCTGGATTATCTCTGTTTCTCTACTTAAGCAAAGGAACAACATTGGCTATTCTCCAGTCCTCCGGAAACTCGCTTGAGGGCAAAGAGGATGCAAAGATATCTGTTAAGGCCCCAACTGGCTTGTCGCTTGTCTCCCACAATACCTGGGATAGATCTCATACAGCTCTGGACATTTGTCTACCTTAATGTATTTCAAGATGCACAATATTTCCTCCTTCATTATGGTTACTTGCCTGAGAGTACTTACCAGAAAGGGCGGCATGGTTGTACAGTGGTTAGCACTGCTGCCTCACAGTGCCGGAGACCCAGGTTCAATTCTAGCCTCGCACGACTGTCTGTGTGGAGCTTGCACATTCTCCCAGTGTCTGTTCAGGTTTCCTCCCATAATCCAAAAGATGTGCAGGCCAGGTGAATTGCCATAGTAAATTGCCCATAGTGTTAGGTGCATTAGTCAGAGGGAAATGGGTTTGAGTGGGTTACTCTTTGGAGGTTCAGTGTGGACTTGTTGGGCCGAAGGGCCTGTTTACACACTGTACAGAATCATAACCTCCCTCCTTTACCCTTGAGTGGACCTACACTTTCCCTTGCTACCCTCTTTCTCCTCATATATGTATAAAATGCCTTGGAATTCTCCTTAACCCCGCTGGCCATGGACAATCATAGCCTCTTTTAGCCCACCTAATTCCTTTTTGGAGTTCCTTCCTACTTGCTCTATATTCTTCAAGGACTTTGTTTTTAGTTGCCTAGAATTCAGGAGGCAGCAGACATGGGAGGGAGCAGTTCGGAGTGAGCGGATTGGGACTGAGGTTCAAGGACTACACCAGCTACCTGCGAGTCCAAGACACTGGCCTGCACTGAGTCGAAAGAAGAGCTACAATGAAGTCACAGAAAATATGTAAATAATTATTTCATCATACGAAATTTGAGTATTTCTGAAAAAGGACACATTTGGTCAAAGCTTTAGGGTCTTGCATTCATTAGGACATTTCACGAAAACAAATTCAAGGAGAAAACCAACATAGAAACTTACAAGATAATGCATAACTTAGAAAGGGTGGACGTTGGGAAGTTGTTTCCATTAGGTGGGGAGACTAGGACCTGTGGGCACAGCCTTAGAATTAGAGGGGAAATGAGGACAAATTTCTTCAGCTAGAGAGTGGTGGGCCTGTGGAATTCATTGCCACAGAGAGCAGTGAAGGCCAGGATGTTAAATGTCTTCAAGGCAGAGATTGATAGATTCTTGATCGAACCTGTCCCATCAGGATCATGAGAAAAGACAATAAGGAATCCAATATCTAGGTATATCAGTAGTAATTGTAACTTCAGTTATGAGTATAGATTGGAGGAGTTGGGTCTGTTTTCTGAAGTGGCACAGTGGCTCAGTGGTTTGCACTGCTGCCTCACAGCACCAGGGATATGGGTTCAATTCCACCTTCAGGCAACCGACTCTGTGGAGTTTGCAAATCCTCCCTGTGTCTGCACGGGTTTCCTCTGAGTGGTCAGGTTTCCTCCCACAGTCCAACGATGTGCAGGTTAGGTAGATTGGCCATGCTAAATTGCTCATAGTGTCCAGGGATGTGCAGACTAGTTTGGTTAGCCATGGATATGCAAGATTATAGGGATGGGGTAGGAACTGGGCCTGGGAGGGTGCTCTTGGAGGTATGGACTCAATGGGCTGAATGGCCCGCCTCTACACTGTAGGGATCCTATGATTCTCCTTGAATAGAAAGTGTCTGACAGGAAATCTGATAGAAGTTTTCAAAAGGATGATTAGTCTGCATTAGGTAGATAGGCAGAAACTGGTGCTACAGATAAAGGGTTTGAGAATGAGAAGGCACAGAATTAAAGAAGAATAAAATGTAGCAACTGTGATGAGAAAATACTTTCTCACACAATGAGTTGTTTGGGCATGGAATTCATTGCCTGGAGGTTCAGTTAATTGGGGCATTATATGATTATTTGAAATAGAAACAATGTGCAAGATTATGGAGAAATGGCAGGAGAATGACACAAAATCATGATGTTCATTGGATAGTCAGTGCAGACATGGTGGACCAATTTTGTTTTTATTCATTTATGCAATGTGGGTGTCAAGCCACATTTATTGCCCTTGAGAGGTGGAAGTGAACAGTACTCCTGATCCTTTGTAATCCATTTGGTGCAGGTAAACCCAAAATGCTGTTATGGAGAGAGTTTCCATAATGGCCTATTTCTGTGCCAAACCACTTCTGGGCTTCTGATTCTTTGGAGACTACAATGTCCCTTTCCTAGTGTAGCCCAATAACTTATGTATTGTTATTAATCAACTACTTTTTGTTGCTCAAGTACACACATTTTTTGCCAGAGATTTATTTACGATTAATCCTTTACTATTTAATATTAGTAAGCCTCATAAACAAGTACAGTGTATTCCAAGAGGTGTTGGTAGTAACAAATATATCGAAAGAAGATCCCAATACAGCCAAGAGTCAGCTACGACAACAGATATCTCTTATAATAGTTCATACAATCCATATTAACCTCATCATTGCTTTTTGTTGCCTCATCAAAATACTTTATCAATTTAATGAATAACAATTTGTCCTTAAAATGTCCATTTGGCATTAATTAATCCACCACTGTGAATCCACCCAGTATAACATCGGACCAGCCTGCAGTAAGTCTTAGATCCTGACAATTCTTCAGTCCTCTGAAACCTGTATCTCAGATGGATTGGAAAGTTATTGCAAATGGACATAGTTAGAGTTGCATATAGCAGTTGGGGCTAAAAGGATCAATGGATATGGGGGAAAAGGAGGAACAGGCAATTGAGTTGGATGGCAGCCATGATCATAATGAGCGGCGGAGCAGGCTTGAAAGACGACATGGCTTACTCTTGCTCCCATTTTCGATGTTTCTATGTTTTTATTACCTCACATTTCCCAATCTTAGTTTCCTCAAAATCCTTGGATGCCTCCATCCAGCCCTGGGTAATTGTTATCTTTATGTATAGCCAATATTTCCAAAGATTCTCAATATTTTCGCCAAGCCCAGATAGCCCAACTACTTCATCATCTACCATGCCTTTGGCATCAGTTTCTTTCTTGACAAAGAAAGTAGCCATTTAGTACCTTGAGCATGGCCTTTGCCTCAGTAGTTAAATCTACTTTTGATTCCTAAATTTACCCTCTCTCCTCCTCTCACTAAGATTTTGCTCATTTACATGCCTGTGGAAGAACCATGAAGCCATTTTTATGTTAGTTGCCAGGGTGTTCTCATACTCTTCCTCTGTATCTCCTATTTAGCTTCAGAGCACGTCTGGACTTTCCGTATTAACTTAATTCTGAAGTAGACTATCAGCTTAACTTCATAGAATACAGTTTTAATTGATGAGCAAGAGAGAGACTTCCAGCATGAACTGGCAGTATCTCTGTGAAAAGGCAGGGTGTTGCACAGTCACATTGGTGCAACTAATTGAATCTGTACAGTATAGAGTGCCTTTATGTGGGTGTGAATGGTTTGCTTTGTCCATTGAAATATAAATGTCAACTTTTTAAAATTGAAAGCATTTAATTTTTAAACATAAATATGGTTGCGGCACGGTGGCTCAATGTTTAGCACTGCTGCCTCATAGTACCAGGGATCCAGGTTTGCTACCAGCCTTGGGTGACTGTGTAGAGTTTGCAAGTTCTCCCTGTGTCTGTGTGGGTTTCTGCCAGGTGCTCCAGTTTCCTCCCAAAGTCCAAAGATGTGCAGATTAGGTGGATTGGCTGTGCTAAATTGCCTTTTGGTGTCCAGACATATGTAGATTAGGTGGATTAGTCATGGTTAATATTCAGGTTATGGGGATAGGGTGGGGTGTTGGGACTGAGTGGGGTGCTCTTCACAGGGTTTGTGTGGATGCAATGGGCTGAATGGCCTCTTCCTAATGGGTGAGGTTAACTACCAATGCACTGTATCAATTTTTGCCTTCATTAGCTGGATTTTCTCTTCGGACATTCAGATAAAAAAGTTTTCTTTGCTCCAACACAAATGAAGGAATGTTGCATATCCCTATCATTTAAGATACTAAATCCATGTAACTACTTGTTTTCACATGTCAGAGCTATCTTAACTTGTTAACTTTTTATGAAAGAAAAACCACACACCACACACCTGTGATTCCCTGATATGCACCCCTTGTAAGTATCTTTCCTTACTGGAACATCTAGATCATTCAGGTTCTGCTCTCAATGAAGGCATTCCTGGAAGTGTGACCACATTACAATCTGACAGTGTGATACCTGATCAAGTGATAACTCATCAAGTGACACTTGATCACATGCATTTTACAAAATAAATTGCATTTACCTCATAAATTTTTGGTTGGCTAGAATTCAGAAATGTTGCTTGTGGCTCAATGCCTGTTGGCTGGGATTTTACCCCTTCAAATCAGACAGTCTGGTGGGGGAGGGAATTAATATTGTTTGAGATGATATCTGGTTGTGTTTCCTATGCCATCAAACTAGAACACAATTTCACCAAAAGCCAGTGAGCTAACTGGTGACTTCACTCACCATTTGGAAATTAACAATTAATGGCAAATTAAATTGTAGAAGAGACAACTGTCAGTAATTTTACAAATTCCTTCAAGTTTTAAGAGCTGAAATCTTGGCAGCATTTAAAGGGCACCATTGGAATGGCGGTGTCGGGATCTGCTGCTTCCAGCATGAGTCTACTGACATATTTTGATCTGAGAGCACAGAAGTTGAAGCAAAACCATTTCTCTGGCTTGAGGACTCCGCAATCATTTAGGCTCTTGGCAGAGGGCTCACTTCTCAAGGGCCTGATGCAGCCTGGAACAAGAAGGTCTTTCTGAAACAACAGGATGTTGACTCCCTTAAAGTAACATAGCCCAGATGGCATGAGTTTATGGATTCTAGAGGAAATTTCTCCAGTGAGGACAGCCTGTGATGGAGGGAGGAGTGGGAAAATAGAAATGGACCGAAGAAACCTACAGGGTTCTTCTCATAAGAGGGAGATGGTAGAAGACCACAGAGGGGTCTGGCAGAGAGGCCAGTGAGGTGATGATGATATCTTGTGGCCAAGGTGTACTGATAAAAAGGTGAGCTACCTCTCAATCTCAGAAGTGTCACCAAATGTCCCAAGTGGCCTTGGTCAAACCATACATCATGTTGACAGAAGACGCAAGTTCCAATTGCATGGGAGGAAATCTGATGCTAGTACCTCACAGAGTCACTGTGGCTCTGAATGTCGATAAAACATAGAACATATTGCAGCACAGCATAAGAAGAGGCCATTCGGCCCATGATTCTGTGCCGAACATGAATCCAAGTTAAATTAACCTCTTCGGCCTGTCCAGGTTCCTTTACCCTCTATTTCTTGCCTATTCATCTGCTTATCTAAAAGCTGCTTAAATGTTCCTATCATATCTGTCTCCACCCCTAACCCTGGTAGCGTGTTTCAGGCGCCTACAGTCTCTGAATAAAAATTTGACCCTCACATCTCCTTTGACCGTTCCCCTTCATACCTTAAATGCACGCCGTCTAGTATTAGACATTTCAACTCTAGGTAAATGATTCTGACTGTCAACCCTATCTATGCCTCTCATAATTTTATAAATTTCTATCAGGTCTCCCCTTAGCCTCCACCATTCCAAAGAAAACAACCTTAATTTATCCAGCCTGTCCTTATAGCTCATACACTTTAATCCAGGCAGCATCCTACTAAACCTCTTCTGCACTCTCTCCAAAGCTCAACATCTTTCCTGTAGTGTGGCGACCAGAACTGAATGTGATACTTGAAGCGTGGCCTAACTAAACTTATATAAAGCTGCAAAAGCACTTCCTGACGCTTGTACTCAATGCCCTGACCAATAAAGGCAAGTAAGCCGGAGGCCTTCATTATCACCCCATTTACTTGTGTGGCCATTTTCAGGGAGCTATAGTCTAGGTCCCCAAGATCCCTTCACATCAATGCTGGTAAGGGTCTTGCCATGAACTGTATACTTTCCCTTAGCATTTGATCTCCCAAAGTGCAACACCTCACACTTGCCCAGATTAAACTCCATCTGGCATTTCTCCAACCATATCTGCAATTGATGTATAAAACACTGCATCCTTTGACAACCTTCTACATTATCCACAACTCCCCCAATCTTTCTGTCATCTGCAAACTTACGAACCCAACCATCTATGTTTTCATCCAAGTCATTCATATAAATCACAAACAGCAGAGATCCCAGTACAGCTCCTTGCAGAACACCACTAGTCACAAAACCTCCAGCGAGTAAAGCACCCCTCCACCACTCCCCTCTGCCTTCTATGGGCAAGTCAATTCTGAATCCAAATGCATCTCTGCCTTCTATGGAAAATACCGACACAAACTACACATTTAGGATCTCACCAAAATTCTCAGCTTCCAAGCACAAGTTCCTTGCTATGTTTCAGGCTCATTCCAGGAGTCCACTGGAGACATGTGCTTCACTTTCCAAGCATCTGTACATCCCTGCATCAATGTAGTGATTGATGCCATCTTCAGGAGGGCCAATCAGTACATATAGTTCAGAACCCACATGGAGCCCACAAGAGAGCAGGCTATTCTGGACCTAGTGCTTTGCAATGAACCAGACTCTATAAAAGATCTTAAAGTAAGGGAACCCTTAGGAAGTAGCGACCATAATATGATAGAGTTCAGTCTGGAGTTTGAAAGGGAGAAGGCAAAATCGGATGTAATGGTGTTACAGTTGAATAAAGGTAATTATGAGGGCATGAGAGAGGAACTGACTAAAATAGACTGGAAGCAGAGGCTAACTGGGAAGACAGTAGAGCAAAAATGGCAGGAGTTTGTAGGTATAATTGAGGACACTGTACAGAGGTTCATTCCCAAGAAAAGAAAGATTAACCGGGGAGGGATTAGACAACCTTGGCTGACAAAGAAGTCAGGAAATGTATTAAAGAAAAAGAGAGATCCTATAAAGTGGCTAAGAACAGTGGGAAATCAGAAGATTGGGAAGGATACAAAAGCAAACAGAGGATAACAAAGAGTGTAATAAGAAAGGAGAGGATCAAATATGAAGGTAGGCTAGCCAGTAATATTAGAAATAATAGTAAAAGTTTCTTTCAGTACATAAGAAACAAACGACAGGCAAAAGTAGACATTGGGCCACTTCAAACTGATCCAGGAAGCCTAGTGATGGGAGATAAGGAAATAGCAGGAGAACTTAACAAGTACTTTGCGTCAGTCTTCACAGTGGAAGACATGAGTAATATCCCAAAAATTAAAGGGTGTCACGGGGCTGAGTTGAGTATGGTTGCCATTACGAAAGAGATAGTGCTAGAAAAGTTAAAAAGTCTTAAAATTGATAAATCTCCGGGCCCCGATGGGATACACCCTAGAGTTCTGAGAGAGGTGGCTGAGGAAATAGCAGAGGCATTGGTTGAGATCTTTCAAGAGTCACTGGAGTCAGGAAAGGTCCCAGATGATTGGAAGATGGCTGTTGTAACCCCCTTGTTCAAGAAAGGATCAAGGCAAAAGATGGAAAATTATAGGCCAATCAGCTTAACCTCGGTTGTTGGTAAAATTCTAGAATCCATCATTAAAGATGAGGTTTCTAAATTCTTGGAAGAGCAGAGTCTGATTAGAACAAGTCAACATGGATTTAGTAAAGGGAGGTCATGCCTGACAAACCTGTTGGAATTTTTTGAAGAGGTAACAAGTAGGTTAGACCAGGGAAACCCAGTGGATGTGGTCTATCTAGACTTTCAAAAGGCCTTTGATAAGGTGCCACACGGGAGGCTGCTGAGCAAGGTGAGGGCCCATGGTGTTCGAGGTGAGCTGCTGGGATGGATTGAGGATTGGCTGTCTAACAGAAGGCAGAGAGTTGGGATAAAAGGTTCTTTTTCAGAATGGCAGCCGGTGACGAGCGGTGTCCCGCAGGGTTCGGTGCTGGGGCCACAGCTGTTCGCATTATATATTAATGATTTGGATGAGGGAACCGGGGGCATTCTAGCGAAGTTTGCCGATGATACGAAGTTAGGTGGACAGGCAGGTAGTACTGAGGAAGTGGGGAGGCTACAGAAGGATCTCGACAGGTTGGGAGAGTGGTCCAGGAAATGGCTGATGGAATTTAACGTGAGCAAGTGCGAGGTCTTGCACTTTGGCGAAAAGAATAAGAGCATAGACTACTTTCTAAATGGTGAGAAAATTAATAAAGCCAAAGCACAAAGGGATCTGGGAGTGCTAGTTGAGGATTCTCTAAAGGTAAACATGCAGGTTGAGTCCGTGATTAAGAAAGCGAATGCAATGTTGTCTCTTATCTCAAGAGGGTTGGAATATAAAAGCAGAGATGTACTACTAAGACTTTATAAAGCTCTGGTTAGGCCCCATTTGGAGTACTGTGTCCAGTTTTGGTCCCCACACCTCAGGAAGGACATACTGGCACTGGAACGTGTCCAGCGGAGATTCACACGGATGATCCCTGGAATGACAGGTCTAACATATGAGGAACTGCTGAGGATACTGGGATTGTATTCGTTGGAGTTTAGAAGATTAAGGGGAGACTTAATAGAGACGTACAAAATAATACATGGCTTGGAAAAGGTGGATGCTAGGAAATTGTTTCAGTTAAACGAGGAGACTAGGACCCGTGGACACAGCCTTAGAATTAGAGGGGGTCATTTCAGAACAGAAATACGGAGACATTTCTTCAGCCAGAGAGTGGTGGGCCTGTGGAATTCATTGCCACGGAGTGCAGTGGAAGCCGGGACGCTAAATGTCTTCAAGACCGAGATTGATAGATTCTTGTTGTCTAGAGGAATTAAGGGCTACGGGGAGAACGCTGGTAAGTGGAGCTGAAATGCGCTTCAGCCATGATTGAATGGCGGAGTGGACTCGATGGGCCGAATGGCCTTACTTCCACTCCTATGTCTTATGGTCTTATGGTCTAACCGATGCAGACAGTCAGGCCAAAAATGTCAGAGGACTGGACCCCCACGTTTAAGATCTCACAGTGCACACTCTTTGGCCATCAAGACTCTGATAGACCAACTAGAAACCTTAATTAACCAATAAAGATTTTTATTCTCCCAGTGTCCAAATCAACTGTGGGGCCAACCGGTAGATGTTACAGGCATGTGCTTCCTATGCTGAAAGCAGTCATGATGCTTACACTCTCTGGCACTGTGCCGTTGTTCCCCTCACCAAGTACCTGTCACAGCCAACACTTGCAGACAAGGGTTACCCACTGAATTCAGGGATAATGACAACAGTGGGCAACCCAATGGCCAAGGCCAAGGCACTCTATGAGCTACAATGTGGCCACTGTAACCATCAAGCAGACAATCAGTCTGCTCAAAGTGAGATTTAGTTTATGGATGAATGACGTGCCATGCTTCAATGTACCACTGAAAGGTTCTTGATCTCCTGGATTTTGGTGGTTTGCAGATTGCTACAAAAGCTAACTCTGCAAAGTGCCTGAGGTCAACATTTCCAACTTTTGCACTTCCAAACGTTCTGCATTGAAATATTAATAAGCAAAAAAAATTATTACATTAAACATTGTACACTGGTGGATAATCTTTACTTTAACAAGGATCCGTGGGGGATCCAAGATGGCGGCGACCCAGCAAGACTGAGTCTATAGTGCTCCTCCCAAGACTTGGGTACAGTGGGTCACCCACCCCCTACCACGCTCACCAAATCATTTATAATAGTTGTGTAATTTAATTAGTTGTGTAATATTACATTTAAACAATTTAATCCTAAGTAAAAATGACTAAAAGGAAGGGAGCCCGCAGCTCTCAGCAGGCAGGAACCCCTCCCCCACCCTCTCCAGCTGCAGCAGAGGCGTCCACAGCCGCCCCGGGGGACTTACCAACAGTAACAAGCCTTGCAGAAATGATCGCCAAGCTGGATTCGAAGAACGATGCCTTTATAGCAGAATCCAGAAATCGTTGGGACTCGCTCTCGGCCGCGCTGCAGAAGCACGACCGAGAAATCCAAGAAATTGAATGCCGAGTCGGAGGGGCGGAGTTAAAGGCCGCGACCTCCGAAAATACCGATAATCGAGGTCGTCAAAAAAATATTCGTTTGCTGGGCCTTCCCGAACGGGAAGAGGAAGACCAGCTTACAGCATTCCTGGAGCAGTGGCTGCCACAGCTTTTAAATCTGCAAGCTGGATCAGGCCAGGTAAGGGTGGAATGGGCCTACCGGATCGCAATACGCGGGCCCGGCTCGAACCAGCGCCCATGCCCGGTCCTGTTCCGGCTGCAGAGCTACAAGGAGAGGCAGATACTCCTAGAAGCCTCTAGATATCTCGGAAAAGACCCCCAAGCTATGATCTATAAAAGATCCAAGATCATGCCATTTCAGGACTTTTCCCCGGCTCTGGTTCGAAAGAGGAAGGCATTCGACGAGGCGAAGAAGCGTTCAAGGGACTTAAATATTCAGTATTCCTTACACTACCCAGCGACGTTACACTTTAACCATGAAGGATCCGTATATAACTTTGGATCACCAGAAAAGGCTAAGGAATTCTTGGACTCTCTTAGATAAACTGTAAGACATAATGGATGTTGGTCTGCCTTTCCCCCCCGCTTTGGTTTATATCCCCCCCTTTTTTTTTCTCTTACCTTACTGTTTAATATTATCGTGGGGGGGTGGGGAGAGGGATTTGATTTTCTCCCCCCCTTGGGGTTGTTTTCTGTTATTATTTTATGTATATATGAGGGATTTATGTATATGTGTGTGTATATATATATATATATAAAAGCTGGGGGGTTTAGTTAATGTTGGTGGGGGGAGGTGGTTACCTTATTCAATTTTACCTCTGTCTCTAGGAGCGGGGTTGTTTTCCCCTTGTTATTTTGTTTTATTATATTTAATTATTATTCGTTGAGGTGGTAATTTTATAGTTATATGTTTATATATGGTATTAACATTACCAAATATACCCAGGTGTTGGTATGGGTGGGGGTAGGGTGCTCACTGTTAACTCTAGCTTTGTATTATATTTGAATTCTCCTCATTTTATTGAGGAGTGCCTGGGTCAAGGGTGGGGCTTTGGTTGGGAGAGGATATGATGGACTTTTGGAGAGGAAGTGACACCCCCTGGGAACAAGGGGGAAAGTCTCCACTTAGATACGTTTTATATTTTTTTTATTTAGAAATAGTTTTTTACTGTATTGTTGTGGGTGTATTAAAGAGGTTTTATTTTTGTAAATTTTACATGTTCTACGCTCGGGATGTTCTGGATAGGGCTCCCCCTCCCGAGGGGTCTCGGATTGGCCCAGAGGATTATGGTTGATCAGTCGGTTAAGTGGTGCACCTGGAATGTCAAGGGGAGTAATTCGCCAGTCAAAAGGAAGAAAATATTATCAAATCTTAAGAAGGAAAGAGTTGATATAGCTCTCCTACAGGAGACACACCTGTCAGATAAAGAACACTTGAAATTACAACAGGGCGGATTTGATTAGGCCTTTTTTTCTTCTTTTAGCTCAAAAAGCAGGGGAGTTGTTATTCTTGTTCGGAAGAATTTCCCTTTCAAAATCCTAAAGCAGATAAAAGACGAATCTGGACGATATATCTTGATTAAAGCTCTCATAAATGGAGAGGAATATGGGATTTTAAATTTGTACTGCCCCCCGGCACACCCCTTTAAATTTATAACGGAAGCCTTTTCAAAATTGATGGCTTTTGATGCCCGTCATATAATTATAGGGGGAGACTTTAATTGTATTATGGATCCGGAAATAGATAGGATTCCCAAGAGTACTGCAGGAGTATCTCCCAGATCTAGACAATTGATGGATCTGAACAAAGAATTAGTATTAGTAGATGTATGGAGATGTCTTCATCCACAGGGTAGAGATTTTTCTTTCTACTCTAATCCACATAAATGTCATACCAGAATAGATATGTTTTTTTGCCCCCTCGATTTTTTTAAATTCCATATCATCCTGTAAAATAGGTAGTATAGCAATTTCTGACCACGCTGCTGTATATATGGAAACTAAGGCGAGGAACAATGGGACATCCCCTCGGCATTGGCGTATGGACCCCTTCCTAATGAAAGATCGTAAATTTGTAAAGTACTTCTCTCAAGAATTTAAAACTTTTTTAGAAATTAATTCAGGTACAGCTAGCAACCCGTCAATGATGTGGGAGACCATCAAAGCTTACACGCGAGGCTTGATCATCTCCTACTCAGCGACCCAGAAGAAATTAAAGGGAGAACAACAGCGTCTGCTTGAAGCCTGCTTAAAAGCGGCTGAAACAGCATACACTGATAGACCTTCTATTATTAAATTGCAAAGGATTACAGCTCTTAGGACAGCTCTAAACACTACGCTTACTCAAATGGCTAAGTGGGAAATATTATTTGCAAAGCAAAGGTTATATGAATATGGCGACAAACCGGGTAGATACTTAGCATTTCTTGCAAAGAAAAAAAGGCCCCTCAGACTATTACATCTATCAAGGAAAGTACGGGTATTTGACTCATGATCACAAAAAGATTAATGCGATCTTTAGAGAATTTTATTCTGAGTTATATAAATCACAGGATTGTGAAGATAGGACGAAGAGGATGCAGTCATTTTTTAAAAATTTGACTTTTCCAGGCCTAACTCCGGAACAAGTATCGGTCCTAAATGCTCCTCTTACACTCCAAGAAATACTTGCTGCAATTAGGCAACTTCAAAATGGTAAGGCGCCGGGCCCAGATGGTTTTCAAGCTGAATTCTGTAAAGAATTTACAGAAATACTGGCTGGTCCACTTATGGACATGTATAACTATGCATATAGTCAGGGCTGTCTCCCGCCTTCGCTGAAATAGGCAAATATCTCTCTTATCCTTAAAAAAGGAAAGGACCCAGAAGATTGTACATCATACAGACCAATATCCTTGCTAAATGTAGATTTTAAAATCCTCTCTGAAACGTTAGCACTGAGACTAGAAAGGATACTGCCACATATTATAAAGGAGGATCAGACGGGGTTTATTAAGGGCCGTAGATCATCCAATAATGTTAGAAGGGCTCTGAATATGATTCAAGCTTGTCATCAGGGAAAGATACCAGGAGTAGTGGTTTCATTAGACGCGGAAAAGGCATTTGATAGGGTCGAATGGTCATATTTGTTTTACACATTGGAAAGGTTTGGCGTTGGACAGGTGTTTACCAAATGGGTCTCAACATTGTATAGTGACCCCAAAGCAGTTGTGGTTACCAATGGATTAGGTTCGGATAGCTTCAGTGTGGGTAGGGGCTGCCGTCAGGGATGTCCCCTCTTGCCATTGTTATTTACGCTAATAATTGAACTACTAGCAGAAGCTATACGAGCTGATCCTAATATAGTGGCCCCAAGGATTGGTACAGGTAAACATAAAATTACCCTTTATGCAGATGATGTTCTTCTATTCCTCAGTAACCCTTTGATGTCCATACCTCGCCTAATCCAAGTTATTAATACATTTAGTGCATTCTCAGGCTATAAAATTAATTTTTCAAAATCGGAGGCTATGCCAATGGGTGGCCTTGCTATGATACCCCGCTTAGCGGACGGATCCCTTTTTCCCTTTCACTGGTCCCTGGAGGGCTTCTTATATTTAGGCATTTTTATTACTCCAGTATTTGGTCAGTTGTATAAGGCTAATTTTGTGTATTTATTGGAAAGGATAAGGCAGGACCTCCAGCGATGGGGAGACCTACCAATTTCCTGGTTGGGTAGAATAGCACTAATCAAAATGAATGTCCTGCCCTGTCTCCTATATCCTATGAGAATGCTTCCGGTGATGCTGCCGAGGACGGCTTTATGTAAATTATATGGCTGGCTGGGTTCCTTTATCTGGAATCATAGGCGGCCCCTCATTAAGCTGAAGAAGCTACAGCTTCCACAGGCAAGGGGTGGATTGGACTTCCCAGACTTTAGGAAATATCAGTTAAGTTCCCTATTAAGTTACATAGCTGATTGGGTCTTGTCTGATCCACAATCAATCTGGTTGGACATCGAGGCTTCTCAAGTAAAATACCCACTTATTAACCTTTTATTCTCAGACAAGAGGAAAATCATTACAGATCACTGTAAAAACCCTATAATACTAAATACAATCAAGGCTTGGAATATAATGCGGCAAAATGATTGCAATTCACATAAAACATCCCCTTATGCACCGATAGTGGGAGCATGGGGATTCCAACCAGGGTTAACAGATGCCACTTTTAAACTCTGGAGATCCAGGGGTATCTCATGTCTAGGGGATCTATTTAAAGATGGGGTCCTGATGTCTTTCGAACAGCTGCGTCAGAAATTCGGATTACCCAATGGAGACCTCTTTCGATACTTCCAAATTCGAGATTATATACAGAAGAAGACTACGTTATTAGATAGTCTTTATAAATCCGATAGAGAATGTAGTGTCCTACGACCAGTGGGGGTATCTTCCGTCAGTACTATTTATCATTTACTACATGATGAAGTATCGGGAGATATGGATAATCTGCTTAAAACATGGGATCAGGATCTGGGACTAGAAATCTCCACAGAAACATGGAATGATATTTGGGAAAATGCTAGAAGAATTACTATTTGTAACAGAATCCAGGCTATCCAGCTGAAGATACTTCATAGGGCCCATATAGCACCAGTTCGATTGGCAAAATTTAAGGCAGGAGCATCTCCAATGTGTCCCAAATGCAAAATAGAGGTGGGCACTCTTGTACATTGCTTATGGACCTGTCATAAGATCTGTAGATATTGGACTAAAGTAGCAAGTACCCTGACAGAAATTTTAGGAACGGAAATTAAAGTGGACCCTGTATCTCTCCTCTTGGGCTTTTCGAACTTTCCCTCCCTGGACACGTACGGGAAGAGACTATTTTCTATTCTTTCTTTCTGTGCAAGGAAAAATATTTTGGTGAACTGGGCGGCTGAGGGCCCCCCTGGACTTTCAAATTGGCACAGACTAATTATGGAATGTATTCCCCTTGACTTCCTTACAAATATGATGCACCGAAAGACCGAATTATTTTATAAAATATGGCAGCCCTTTTTGAATTACATAAATACAGATATTTCGGCTATCCTAACAAGGGCTTTTATTTAATTGAGATTTCAAACCTGGGCTGGTCCGGGGCCCCTCGGGGGAGGAATCCCGCACGAATATGGGTTTTATTATATCTGATGCTAACACATTCCGAGCATGTAAGAGACTTAAATATACACTCTGGTTAGTTGTAGGTTAGATTAGTAGATAGTTGAGTTTTGTTTTTTTTTTTGGTTTTTTCGTTTTTTTTTGTTTTGTTTTTTTGTTAAATTTTGGCTATTGTATATTTGAACTAATTGTATATCAATGTTTATATCTGAGAGTTTTGTTTATTTTTGTAAACTTGTAAACATGTTAAATTTCTAATAAAAATATCTATAAAAAAAAACAAGGATCCGTGAAGTCTAAGTGCATTTAGATTCATAGAGTCATAGAGATGTACAGCATGGAAACAGACCCTTCGGTCCAACTCATCCATACCCACCAGATATCCCAACCTAATCTAGTCCCACTTGCCAGCGCTCGGCTCATATCCCTCCAAACCCTTCCTATTCATATACACATCCAGATGCCTTTTAAATGTTGCAATTGTACTGGCCTCCAACACTTCCTCTGACAGCTCATCCCATACATGCACTATTCTTTGCGTAAAATCGTTGCCCCTCAGGTCCCTTTTATATCTTTCCCCTCTCACCCTAAACTTTTGCCTCCTAGTTCTGGACTCCACCATCCCAGGGAAAAGACCTTGGCTATTTACCCTATCCTTGCCCGTCATGATTTTATAAACCTCTCTAAGGTCACCCCTCAGCCTCCGACACTCCAGGGAAAACAGCTCCAGCCTGTTCAACCTCTCCCTATAGCTCAAATCCTCCAATCCTGGCAACATCCTTGTAAATCTTTTCTGAACCCTTTTCTGATAGGAAGGAGAGCACAATTGCACACAGTATTCCAAAAGTGGCCTACCCACCATCCTGCACAGCCGCAACATGACCTCCGAACTCCTGTACTCAATACTCTGACCAATAAAGGAAAGCATACAAAACGCCTTCTTCACTATCCTATCTACCTGCGACTCTACTTTCAAGGAGCTATGAACCTGCACTCCAAGGTCTTTTTCTTCAGCAACACTCCCTAGGACCTTACCATTAAGTGTATACATCCTGCTAAGATTTGCTTTCCCAAAATGCAGCAACTCGCATTTATCTGAATTAAACTCCATCTGCCACTCCTCAGCCCATTGGCCAATCTGATCAAGATCCCGTTGTAATCTGAGGTAACCTTCTTTGCTGTCCATGACACCTCCAATTTTGGCGTCATCTGCAAACTTACTAACTGTACCTCTTAAGTTCACATCCAAATCATTCATATAAATGACAAAAAGTAGTGGTCCCAGCACCGATCCTTGTGGCACTCCACTGGTCACAGGCCTCCAGTCTGAAAAACAACCCTCCACCTCCACTCTCTGTCTTCTACCTTCTGTATCAAAATGGCTAGTTCTCCCTGTATTCCATGAGATCTGACCTTGCTAACCAGTCTTCCTTGGGAAACCTTGTTGAAAGCCGTACTGAAGTCCATATAGATCACTTCCACCACTCTGCCCTCATCAATCCTCTTTGTTACTTTTTCAAAACTCTCAATCAAGTTCATAAGACATGATTTCCCACACATAAAGCCATGTTGACTATCCCTAATCAGTCCTTGTAAATCTTGTCCCTCAGGATTCCTTCAACAACTTGCCCACCACTGACATATGCTGCCTTCTTTTTCTTAACCAAACCTTCAATTTCTCCAGTCATCCAGCATTCCCTACATCTACAAACCTTTCATTTCACTCTAACAGGAATACACTGTCTCTGGACTCTCAGTATCTCATTTCTGAAGGCTTCCCATTTTCCAGCCATCCCTTTACCTGTGAACATCTGCACCCAATCAACCTTTGAAAGCTCTTGCCTAATACTTTCAAAATTAGCCTTTCTCCAATTTAGAACTTCAATTCTTAGATCTGGTCTATCCTTTTCCATCACTATTTTAAAACTAATAGAATTACGGTCGCTGGCCCTAAAGTGCTCCCCCACTGACACCTCAATCACTAGCCATGCCTTATTTCCCTAGAGTAGGTCAAGTTTTGCACCTTCTCTATTGAATCAGAAAATGTTCTTGTACATGCTTAACAAATTCCCCTCCATCTCAATCCATAACACTATGGCAGTCCCAGTCTATGTTTGAAAAGTTGAAATCCCCTACAGTAACTACCCTATTATTCTTACAAATTTGTTTCGCAATTTCCCACCGACTATTAGGGGGTCTATAATGCAATCCCAATAAGGTAATCATCCCTTTCTTACTTCTCAGTTCCACCCAAACAACTTCCCTGGATGTATTTCTACGAATATCCTCCCTCAGTACAGCCGAAATGCTATCCCTTATCAAAAACGTCACTCTCCCTCATCTCTTGCCTCCCTATCTATCCATCTTGGCACATTTGTATCCTGGAACATTAAGCTGCCAGTCCTGTCCATCCCTGAGCCACGTTTTTGTAATTGCTATGATATCCCAGTCCCTGTCCCTAACCATGGCCTGAGTTCATTTGCCTTCCCTGTTAGGCCTCTTGCATTTAAATAAATGCAGTTTAATTTATCAGTCCTACCTTATTCACTGTTTTGTCCCTGCCTGCCCTTTCTATTTGACTCTCTTCAATTCTCAATTGTACCAGTCTCAGATTGATCTCTTTCCTCAGTATCTCCTTGGGTCCCACCCCACTCCCCCAGCCCCCTTTAAACTTACTAGTTTAAATCCTCCTGAGCAGCTCGAGCAAATCTCTCTGCCAGTATATTAGTCCCCTTCCAATTCAGGTGCAAGCCATCCTTTTTGTACAGGTATTGGAGCAGTGTCTTATATTTCTTCTAGGCATTCCTAAATGTGCTCCCTATTTTGGTGCCAGCTGCAGTTGGGTCAGGCTGCTGACCATGCAGCCCCTTGACCACAGATGATGCTGGCTGCCCTCTGGCTACCGGAGGTCTGGAAGACCCCAGAATGTTGACGGATGTCTGCATAGGTACTGCAGCCTTCTCTGACATTGCAGCTATCTGAAGCACTGGTGTCACTTGCAAAGGAACTGAGGGGGAGATGTCCACATCAAGGTCATCTTCAAAAAAAAACCCAGATCCTTCAGCATGCAATCAGCATGCCATCTCATAGAACATAGAACATTATAGCACGAAACAGGCCCTTCGGCCCTCAATGTTGCGCTGACCTGTCCTACCAATCTGAAGCCCATCTAACCTACACTATTCCATGTACGTCCATATGTTTGTCCAACGACGACTTAAATGTACTTAAAGTTGGCGAATCTACTACCGTTGCAGGCAAAGCATTCCATACCCTTACTACTCTCTGAGTAAAGAAACTACCTCTGACATCTGTCCTATATTTATCACCCCTCAATTTAAAGCTATGCCCCCTCGTGCTCGCCATCACCATACTTGGAAAAAGGCTCTCCCTGTCCACCCTATCTAACCCTCTATCTAATCTCCTTTGTAAGACATACTTTTAGCTTCTTAATTACCTGAAAGGAGCTGCCATTGATCCACTTGTAGCACTTCGGGTGACCCCGAGGCTGTTGACGCCCTGCAATCTCCATTCAGGCTTGCTCAGTTCAGTGAGGAGCTCTCTTCCTTCGGTCCTAGGGAAGAAGAATTCACATCTTGGTTGAGCTGCCTGGAGGAAGACATGCCTGGAAACATAATTGAACCATGAAAAGCCAAGAGGTGCCAACTGGTTTCTCTGTTTGCAGTAAATGCAAACACACATAAATCACTTGTCTGGTATACTAATCAGCCAAGGAGAACATGCTTCAGAGGTGTGAATTTCACCCAGCTCTGTGTGCTTTTCATTTTGAGACACATATTAGACAGACAAATAAATGACACACTGAAATAAAGGCCTCCATTTTAAGGTAAACATCAAATCCACAACAACCTTTGGGAAAATCAAAAATTATTTTAGTGTCAGCCATGGCTCAGTTGTTAGAACACTCAGCTCTGATTCAACAAAGCTCCAAATTCAGGTTCTACTCCAAAGCCTGAGCTACTGCGGGAGTATTACGTGGTAAGAGGTGCCATCTTTTGGATGTAAACTAAAACAGGGTACAAATCAAATCCTATTCCACGCTTTTGAAGATACTGTTTTGAAGGGGAATTATCTCCAGTGCAAAAACAGAAGTTGCTGGAAAAGCTCAACAGATCTGGCAGCATCTGTGAAGAGAAATCAGAGTTGACATTTCGGGTCCAGTGACCCTTCCTCAGAACTGTTGGTAGCTAGGAAAATGTCAGCTTGTATCCAGAAGATGGGGTGAGAGGAAGGAGTAAGGAGTAAACAATAGATGGGGATAGAGCCCAAGGAGAGAGAAGAGCAGTTGGACAAACAAAGGAGTAGGTAATGATCTGACTAAGAAAGTGAATAGTTGTTAATGGAATCTGTTAGTGGGCTAACAATAGGTAGTGTGTAATGGCAGACTATTTGATAATAAGGTCTGGTGTATGGGATAGGGGTCTAGGTTAGGGGAGAGTTCAGGCCCTAAAATTATTGAACTTGGTATTTAGTCTAGAGACTGCAGGGAGCCCATGCGGAAAATGAGGTGTTGTTCTTCTAGCTTGTACTGAGCTTTGCTGGAACACTGCAGCAAGCCTGAGACAGAGATGTTGGCCAGAGAACAGGTTGATGTGTTAAAGTGGCAAGCAACTGAAAGCTCAGGGTCATTCTTGCAGACAGAATGTAGATGTTCTACGAAGCGGTCACTCAGTCTATGCTTCATTTCCGCAATGTAGAGGAGATCACATTGTGAGCAGTGAATGCAATAGACTAGCTTGTGTGAAGTGCAGGTAAAGTGCTTCTTCACCTGGAAGGTATGTTTGGGCCCTTGGATACTGAGAAGGGAGGAGGTAAATGGACAGGTGTTACACCCATGGTGGTTGCAGGGGAAGGTGCCATGGGGCGATGGGACCATTGTTGGGAGACTGTTGGGAATGAAAGAAGAGTGGACCAGGGTGTCCCAGAGGAAAAGGACTTTGTGGAAAGCGGGCAAGAAAGAGGAGGGGAATATGTGTCTGGTGATAGTCTCTTGCTGGAGATGGCGGAAATGGAAGCTGATGATCCTGTGGATGTGGATGCTGGTGGGATGTAGGTAAGGACAAAGGGAACTCTTACTGTTGCGGGAAGGAAGAGAACGGGTGAGGGCACAAGTATGGGAAATGGGTCAGACCCCGGTGAGGGCCCTGTCAACAATGATGCTGGGGAATCCTCATTTGAGGGAGAAGATGAACATTTCAGATGCTTCCTTAACAAAGTTGGCCTGATTGAAACATATGCAACGGAGACAGAGGAACTGGGAGAATTGAATGAAGTCTTTGCAGGATGCAGGGTACAAGGATGTATAGTCCAGGTAGCTGTGGGAGTCAGTGGGTTTATTGTGGATATTAGTGGCCAGCCTATGCCCAGAAATGGAAAGAGAGATGTCAAGGAAGGGGACACAGGAGTCAAAGATAAGCCAGGTGAAAGTGAGGACTGGGTGGAAATTGGAAGCAAAATCAATTAACTTTACCAATTCTGGATGAAAGAGAGAAGCAGCACCAATGATATCATCGATATATTGGAGAAAGAGTTGTGGGTGGAATCTGGAATAGGACTGGCACAAGGAGTGTTTCACAAAGAGATGGGCATAACTGGGGTCAAGCGGGTACCCACGGCCACCCCTCTGACCTGGAGAAAATTAGTTAAAAGAGAAGCTGTTGAGGGTGAGGATGAGCTTGGCCAAGCGGAGGAGAGTGGTGGTGGATGGGGATGATTCAGGTCTTTGCTTCAGGAAGAAGCAGAGAGCCATGAGACCATCCTGGTGGGAGATAGACGTGTAAAGGGATTGCACGTCCATGGTAAAGAGGAGGCGGCTGGAGCCTGCAAACTGAAAATTCTGAAACTGATGTAAAGCATCAGAGGAATCATGGATGTACATGGGCAGGGACTGGACCGGGGAGAAAAGACCAAGTGAAGGCAGGAGGAAATGAGTTCTGTGGGACAGAAGCAAAACAATGGATCTACCTGGGCAGTTCTGTTTGTGGATTTAACTCCGGTTATCTCCAGTGCCCTTGATCAATATTTATCTCTCAATCAATAGTGCAAAATTGGTTATTACTGCAATGGAGTTTGTTGTGCATGAATTGACTGCTGCATTTCCCACTTTGCAATAGTGATGTTGCTTCAA
Organism: Chiloscyllium plagiosum; assembly: GCF_037043375.1. Lineage (NCBI taxonomy): Eukaryota > Metazoa > Chordata > Chondrichthyes > Orectolobiformes > Hemiscylliidae > Chiloscyllium > Chiloscyllium plagiosum. The sequence continues at coordinate 135,912,272 of NW_028270141.1, forward strand.
GTGTTAATTGGCTGTAAAGAACCTTGAGACATCAATGAGCATGAAAAGTACTACCTTAATGCAAGTCGTTCATTTTTCTTTTTTTATATATAAGCCCCAGGCGTGGGAATTCTTAGAAGATAACAAAATAAGTTAGAGGGAACATGATATAGAGAAATGGCTGCAAATTGTGTTGAAATGTGCACTAGACAGAGAAACAGATTTATGCTACAAAAGACTAGATTTAGTAATTCCTACAGAACCATCATTATCAATCACAAGGCAGAGACTGGGGATGAGGAGGAAATTTAGTTCATTTTAGTCCAGATCAGAGGATCATTCCTACAGATCATGGCATCTAAAGTACAAGATATGGACATAGCGGAGGTACTAATCATGAAAAGGATTGCAGAGTAGATTCTTCTGTGTTTGAGCAGCTGCTGGAACTTGCCCTTTTTGGCAATGTTTGTAATGTGGTTGAATAAATGTACAAATAGCATGTTTGACAAATGCTGTGGTGGTGGCATGCAATGTTTGTGAAGAGGACTCAGTACTCAATGAAGCACAGATAAATATCATCAAGCAGGTAGTCTTTCATTATGCACAATGCCCAACAAAATTATTAATCTATTTATGAAGAAAGCATTTCTATTGCGTTAGGCACTGTGATGAGAGGGTAATTCATCTGTCTGTAATCTGATGAAGGTTTAGAATATATTTACCCAATCAGAACAAAATATATACATGGAAGAGGCTCACATGAAACATCGAAGGAGTGAAGTAATTACAAATGTAGTCTTAAAAAAATAAACACTTTTCTGTGAAGTTTCTAAAACAACTGATCCATACAGTTTATGAGAAGTTGTACATAATGTACATTATTTTTGAAGAATATAAATGCATTGTCACAGAAAATGACACTGTATCATGGTATTGATATATCCAGATATCATTAAAGAACTAGAATGTTATAGTACACATGGGTGCAAAGTTTCTCTTTGACAGCAAGAGGTTACAAGGTGCCAAGATAGATGTGGATGTGAAAAGTCTTTGTATCAATGGAGTTTTTTTGTCTTCAACAGTCGTAATACATTGCTCCATATACCAGCAATTTTGCATTGATTACATCCCTGAATTAGACTGCCACAGCTACTTATGATCTATATTAGTGACCCGAACGAAGTGACAGAATATCTTATGTTGGCAGATTGTGTGGACTGTATTGACAGACATACAGACTGTTGTAGCCAAATGTTCTGATTACACCAAGGTAGGTAGGAAAGAGATTTTATAAGGCTTGAGATTGAGTCAGGGGAAAATTGGCAAATGGAGTATAATGTGCAAAACTGTACTACTGTTCACCTTGGCAGGAAGTACATTGTATAAATGCAAAGAAGCTGGACAATTCTGCAGTGCAGAGGGGCTTGGGTGACCTTGAATGAATCACAAAGCATTTGCATGTAGGGACTTAGGAAAGCAAATGGAATATTGGCTTTAATTGCAAGAGATGGTGTCTAGAAATTGACAACTTTTGCAACAGCTATATAAGGCATTCGTACAATAGCACCATAAGTACTGTGTACACTTTTGGACTCCTTACTTAAGGTCTTGACTGAAGGAAGGATATACTTATATTGGAAATAGCTCAGAAAAGGTTCACTCGGCAAGGTCAGGATGGTGAGTGACTTGCAGGGTAATTGGCATGTGCTGGTGTTCCCATGCATCTGCCACTCTTATCCTTCTAGGTTGTAGATGTTGTGATTTGGAAGGTCCTGCCAAAGGAGCCTTGGTGAGTTGGTGCTGTGCATCTTGATGGCACACACTGCGTTGGTGTTCTTTTCAAAACATTTAAGATTCTGAGTGGGTTTGACAACAATAGATGCTGAAAGGGTGTTCCCCCTCATGGGGAAATCTAAAGCTAGGTGATACAGTTTAAACATACGGGGTCTCCCATTTAAGATGGAGTGAGAAGGAATTCATTCCCACAAAGGGTTGATAGTTTTTGGAGTTTTCTTCCACAGATGGAAGTGGGACTAAGTCAATCAATACATATATATGCTAGTTAGAGTTTTGATTACTAAGAGAGTCAATAGTTATGGTTAGCAGGCAGGAAAATAGACTAAATGTCAAAATCAGATTGGCCATAGTATTATTGAATGGTGGAGTAAGTTCAATGGACTGAATGGCTTACTTCTGCTCTTATTACTCTTCAAAGCCTTGCAAAAATCTTATTTTTAAGGTCACAATTGAATCTGCCCTTACCATATTGTCAGATATTGATTTCCAGGAACTCCTACATTAATGTTCTAGGACTGAGATAATTGGTGTCTAACTCTATCCACAACCTTTGCGCTGGGTAGAACTCCAACCAGTGGAGAGGTTTCCTCATAATTCCCATTGATTTCAATTTTGCCAGAAATCCTTGATGCTGCATTTGTGTAAAGGATAACTCTCTCACCTCATTTCTTGAGATCAGTTCTTTTGTCCATGTTTGTGTAAAGGCTATAATGAGGTCAGGAATTGAACAGCATTGGCAAAACCCAAACATAACAGAGCAAATTATTGCTGAGTGCCATGTGCTCATGACAATACTATACCGCATCATGCACAGCATCCTCATTGAGAAGACAGAACTTCATCTCTACAAGGTATATGCAATGATCTTAGCTAACACTAATCGTACAGTAGAGAAAAGGCCTTCTACCCAACATGTCCATACTGCCAAAGCTACAATAAATCTACACTAGTCCCATAGCCTTGAATGTCATGATACTTAAATTGCTCATCCAAGCCTCAGGTGACTGTCTGTGTGGAGTTTGCACATTCTCCCCGTGTCTGCGTGGGTTGCCTCCGGGTGCTCTGGTTTCCTCCCACAGTCCAAAATGTGTAGGTTAGGTGAATTGGCCATGCTAAATTGCCCGTAGTGTTAGGTGAAGGGGTAAATGTAGGGGAATGGGTCTGGGTGGGTTGCGCTTCGGCGGGTCAGTGTGGACTTGTTGGGCCGAAGGGCCTGTTTCCACACTGTAAGTAATCTAATCTAATCTAATCTAATCTAATCTTAAAGGGTGTGAGCTTTAACTCTAAAGCACATGACAATTGGCCCTAACATATTCACTGTCCTGGAGTGAGTCTGACTGACAGGCTTGGCTTGAAATTAAGCATGTCCACAGGAGGTCACAGGACCTGGTACATCTGATTCACATACCAAGAGAGAAGGGAGGGGTTTAATTCCAAAATGGAGTCCAATCCAAGGGGGAGAAGAGGGATATATTAGGCAGTGCGATATGATAATGGAATTGTTTGGGGAACCAGCAGGAAGGACTTGCAAAATCACAAACAATAGTAGATGAGCAGGAGTAGGCCGTATGTTTTCTCAAGCCTTCTCCACAATCCAGTACTATCATAGATGATTTTCTGCCCCAGTTCCACTTTCCTGCCTGTTTCCCAAAAACCTTCACTTCCCTAAAGTTCAAAAGTACATCTCAATTTTGAATAAACATAATGGCACAGACCCTGGAGTTCTATGGAATAGAGAATTGAAAGATTCATGATCGTGAATGCTCTTTTCTTATTTGTTCATGGAATATAAGCATCACTGTGTGGATCAGCATTTATTGTCCATTCCTAATTGCCCTGAAGGAGGGGGTGGTTAGCTGTCTTCTTGAACCTCTGTAGACAAAGGACTTCAGTGACACCCACAGTGCTGGTCAGGATTCCACGATTATGACCTGGTGACAGGACAGATTGTCAGTTATCGCCATTCATAGGACCTTCTCCACCTCAGCTTCATTGATGTAGATAAGGGTGCGACCCCTCCTTTCTTCCTGAAGTCAATGATCAGTCCTTTCGTTTTGCTGACATTGAGACAGAGGCTGTTATCATTGCATCGTGGCTCTAAGCCTTCTATCCCCTTTCTGTACTCTGACTCTTCGTTGTTTGATAACCATCCTACCATGGTGTTGTTTTCAGCAAACATGTAGATAGTGTTCTTACGAAATTTGGCTAAGAGTCAACTACGTTGCTGTGGGTCTGGAGTCACATTTAGGCAGATAAGATAAGGTTGGCAGATTTCCTTCCCCGAAGGACATTCGTACAACAGATTGTCTTTAAAATGACTGACTTGGCTATCTTTTAACTCCAGACTTAAATTAATTTAGATCACGATCATGTGGGATTTAAATGCATGCTCCCAGAACATTAGCTTGTGGTTCTGGATTAATAATCATTACTAGTGACATTTTCACTGTACTATCTCCTCCCCTTAAAAATTTCAGAACTGCGCCTTCTAGTTCATGATCCCCACCTGAGGTGAAACATCCTCTCAGCATTTACCCTGTCGCAATTCTTCAGAATCTTATTCTCATTCTTCAAAACTTCAATGCATATAAGCCCAATTTAGTCAATCTTTCCTCATGGGACAATCTTTTGTCACAGGAATCACCCTAGTTAATTTGATTTGATTTATTATTGGCACATGTACTGAGTTGCAGTGAAAAGTACTGTATTGTATTGCATGCTAACCAGATAAAGTATACTTTACGTAAGTACATAGGGTTGTAGAACAGAATGAAGAATATAATGTTACAACCACAGAGAAGGTGCAGAGAAAGATTAACTCTAATATATGAGAGGTCCGTTCATAAGTCTGATAATAGCAGGGAAGGAGCTTTTCTTAAATCTGTTAAAACATGTTTTCAAACTTTTGCATCTTCTGTCTGATGGAAGAGAGCATAACCAATGTGGGAAGGGTCTTTGATTATGTTGGCTGCTTTCCCAAGGAAGCAGGAAGTGTAAACAGAGTCAAAGGAAGGAAGGCTGATTTTTGTGATGGATTGGGCTGTGTTCACAACTCTGTGTAATTTCTTGCGGACTTGAGCACAGCAAGCTGTGATGCATCCAAATAGGATGCTTTCTATGATGCATCTGTAAAAATTGCAAGATTGATTGTGGACATGCCAAATTAACCTTCACCTTCTGAGGACATTGGTGAGCTTTCTTGACTGCAGCATCAATGTAGATAGACCGGGATAACCCGTTGGTGATATCTACAACTAGGAAATCAAAACTTCTTCTAAAGTGCCTCTAATGCAAATATATACCTCCTTAAATAAAATGATCCCCAAACTGTACAGAGTACTTCAAATGTGGTCTCACTTATGCCCTGCAGAACTGTAGAACTATTTCCCTACATTTATACTATGTATTTTGCCATTTCCTGAATCAGATTCCCCTGTTTCTTGCTGAGTAAAAATGATAGGGTCTCAGAATTAGAGGAGGCTTGGGCTCAAAATATTCCTAAACTAAATTTGTCAACTCTGAGAATATGGTTTTAGTATATGGTGCCTCAAAGAAAGTTAGGCTCCTAATAACCAAAAAAGGTGCTTGTCCACAAACTGTCAGGAAAATTAGTTGTTGCTTTTCATCTGCCCCAATGTCGTTTGCCTGGAAAAAAATAATGCGTTCTTTCCAGATATTGAGGCCCAGTCTTCAACAGCAGGGTTGAACAAGTCAAGCTTCCCATATAACAGCACAATGCCAGAAATGATTACCCCAACTCAAAGTTGCAAATGGGTTTCTTCAGGAACATGCTTTACTGAAATAACTGCACACAGGCCAGTATCCCATCACCAAGTCACCCTTTATTTTCACGTGGAAAGTCCTTGACACTGGTCCAGCACCCTTAGAGCCAGTGTAGACAAGCAGGAGGCTGGAAGAACACAGCAAGGCAGGCAGAATCGGGAGATGGAGAAGTCAATATTTCAGGTGTAACCCTTCTTCAGGACCTGAAATGAGAACGGTAGAGTTCCTTCCCTGAAAGATATTCATGAGGTGGATTGGGTTTTCCAATATTTGATGATAGTTATCATGGTCACCATCAACAAGATCATCTTAGTGTTCCAGATTGTCAGTCAAAGTTTTAAATTCCACCAGCTAACATTGTGGCATTTGTACCCTTATCCCCAGAACCTTAACCTAGATCTCTGGATTATCAGTCCAGTTACATTTTGCATCAGCATTGGGAACGGTGAGAGCAAGGATCATGGGCTGCCGGGAAGGTAAGACCATGTGTGGAAGGTTAGTAAGGTGAGGCTTTTTTGGGTGTTTTTCATTTATTCAATATTTCTTCACAGTTTAGAGCAGAGGGGTTGGAGGCGAGGGGAGTTACATGCTCCTTTTGCAGGATGTGGGAGCTGCGGGATGTGGGATGTGGTGTCCCTGCTGACTTCACCTGCGAGAAGTGCACCCAACTCCAGCTCCTCACAGACAGCGTTAGGAAACTGGAGCTAGAGCTGGATGAACTTTGGATCATTCGGGAAGCTGAGAGAGTGATAGAGAGGAGGTGTAAGGAGGTAGTCACACCTAAGTTATACGATAAAGGCAGCTGGGTGACCATCAGAGAAGGAAAGGGAATAAGAAGACAGTGCAGGGATCCCTGGTGGTCGTTTCACTCAATAATAAGCATACCATTTCCGATACTGTTGGGGAGATGACCTTGTTCTGCCTTCTAGCTTCCAACCTAGCTCCCTATATTCTCTTTTCAGATCCTCCTCCCTTTCCCTACCTAAGTCATTTGTACCACTGTGTACCATGACTTCTGACTGTTTTCCCTCCCCCTGAAGAATCCTGTAGACTCGATACAAGACATCCCTGACCCTGGCACCAGGGAGGCAACATACCATCCAGGAGTCTTGCTCGCGATCACAGAATCTCCTGTCTGTTCCTCTCATGATTGAATCTCCTATCACTATCGCTTTCCTATTCTCCCCACTTCCCTTCTGAGCTGCAGAGCCAGGCGCAGTGCCAGAAACCTGGCCGCTGTGGCTTTCCAGCAACACTCTAATCTAGTCTTAGGTCAGTGGTGGGCAAAGTATTGGAGAGGATTCTGAAAGACAGGATTTATGATTACTTGGAAAACCATAGTTTCATTAGAGATATGCTGCATGGTTTTGTGAGGGGCAGGTCATGCCTCATGAATCCTTTTGAATTCTTTGAAGATGTGATAAAACATGTTTTTCCTGATGAAGGGCTTTTGCCCGAAATGTCGATTTTACTGCTCCTCGGATGCTGCCTGAACTGCTGTACTCTTCCAGCACCACTAATCCAGAATATACATGGATTTTTAGCAAGGCATTTGTTAAGGTTTCCCATGACAGGCTTATTCAGAAAGTACGGAGGCATGGGATACAGGGAAATCTGCCTGTCTGGATACAGAATTGGCTGGCTAATAGAAGAAAGAGGGTGGTATAGATGGAAAGTATTTAGCCTGGAGCTCGGTGACTAGTGGTATTCTGTAGGGATCAGTTCTGGGACCTCTGCTCTTTGCAATTTTTATAAATGACTTGGATAAGGGTGGGTTAGTAAGTTTGCCGATGACACAAAGTTAGTGGAGTTGTGGATAGTGTGCAGGGCTGTTGTAGGTTGCAACAGAACATTGACAGGATATAGAACTGGGCTGAAAAGTGGCAGATGGAGCTCGACCTGGAAAAATGTGAAGTCATTCACTTTGGAAGGTCAAATTTGAATGCAGATTACAGGGTTAAAGGCAGGATTCTTGGCAGTGTGGAGGGCAGAGGGATCTTGGGATCCATATTCATAGATCTCTCAAAGTTGCCATTGTGATAGGGTTGTTAAAAAGGCAAATGGTGTGTTGGCTTTCATTGGCAGGGGCATTGAGTTTAAGAGCCACAAGATTATGCTGCAGCTCTATAAAGCTCTGGTTAGACCACACTTGGGAATATTGTGTTCAGTTCTGGTCACCTCATTATAGGAAGGATGTGGAAGCTTTCGAGAAGATGCAGAGGAGATTTACCAGGATGCTGGGGGGCATGAAGAAAGGTTGAGGGAGCTAGGGTTTTTCTCATGGGAGCAAAGAAGGATGAGAGGTGACTTGATAGAGGTGTACAATATGTTGAGAGGCATAGACAGAGTGGATAGCCAGAGACTTTTCCCAGGGTGGAAATGGATATCATGAGGCGGCATAATTTTAAGGTAATTAAAGGAAGGCTTAGGGGAGATGTCAGAGGCAGTTTCTTTACACAGAGAGTGGTGAGTGCGTGGAATGCACTGCCGGCAGTCGTAGTAGATTCAGATACATTGGGGACATTTACACAGCTCTTGGAGAGACACATGGAAGATGCTACAATGAAGGGTACATAGATTGGTCTGATCTTAGAGTAGGATAAAAGGCCGGCACAACATCAAGGGCTGAAGGGCCTGTACTATTCTGTCCTGTTCTAAGTTCTGTGTCTTCCCAATTTACACTGAGCAAAATTAAAAATATCCTCACAATGTCCTTCAGCCAACAGAGTTTCCAGCACCCTCCTCAAATTTAGTTATGCATAGAAATTCATCACCATTCCATTATGACCTGGAGCCTGAATTTCACCAATGGATTCACCACAGCTGTAGTAAATGTGCAAACTGAGGTCAAGCAAGACTGTCATCATAGCAATGTTCTTCTCCACATTGCTTGCAACAACACATCACCCGTATCCATGAAACTTCCCCTTGTACAGAGCTAATCTACAGAGCAAGCAAGAAACTGTTCAACTTGTGTCACCTTGAGTCAAGAAGCAAACTCGTCCAAACTTCTGTGGAAAGCTGCAGTATGCTTACATGCACACACACTCAAAAGGTTGAGTTCCTAACCATGTCAATGTATTCGTAGAGGCACATGAGAAAATGAGCCTTCGGCTACACATTCAGAAAACATTGGCCCTCTGCAAACTTACCCCAATACAGAACACTGCGTGCTCCTGAACCTGGCTATCAAGATCCACAATTAGCTAATGTGGATCAATTCCTATACCTTGGGAACCTCCAACTGGCACGGACAGATATCAATGATGAAAGTCAACATTGTCTCCAGTGTACCAGTGTAGCCTTTGCTCATCTGAGGAATATAATATTTGATGCCAATTAAAGGCTCAGAGTCTACAGGGTGGCAGTGGTATCTACAGTCCTGCATATGTTGGAGACATGGACAATGTAATACATAAACCTCAATGCCCTTGAGAAATATTACCAGCAATGTCTCCACAAAATCTTACAAATCCTCTGGCAGGATAGGTGCTCCAATAGTAGTGCCCTCTCACTGGCCAATATTCTCGGTCTCAAAGCACTGGTTACAATCAATCAGCTGCATTGGGTGGGCCATATTGTCCACAATCCTGACAAAAGACTTGAAAATAAGCTCCCTCTATAATCTGAGCTTGGCTATGGCAGGTTGTTACTAGGAGGCCAAAGGAAACATTTCCAGGACATCTTGACAAATTACTATATCCCCATCAATTCATGGGAATCTCTCACCCAAAATTGCCCAAACCAAGGAAGCAAAATTGAAGCTGCCAACAATTGAGTGTCACCGACAAGCCCAGATGGAGGCCAAGCACAAACAGCAGAAATCTGCGAACACCCAAGTGTCCCACTCACCTACTTTGGCAAACACTACCAGCTCCACCTATGGGAGGGTTTGCAAATCCAAAATACTCGAGTGGAACAGTCATTTTGATCCTGAGAAGCTTCCTAAGAGAAAGGACTATTGACCCTATGAATGACCTGTAGTTGTATTAGTCTATTATAGTGTGATAGACTATTTACAAGGGCAATATCAATTGGCACAAATACTCTTGAAATTAAGTAAGTGTGGAACATAAACTTTTTTTTCAGCTAAATTAATCTGAGGAAAGATTCACTTTGAAAAGAAAAGTACATTTGCAGTGTAAATGTCCTTGCCTCACGACAAATGTGAGATTTAGTTTAAAAGCTGATTAGCAGATGGCCACAGTTTAGTCTTTACCGGCTCTTACCTAATCAAGTCTCAACACTGGTGAAAATATTGTCAAATATTTAATTATTTTGCACAGTGACTATCAGTCATACCACACAAACTATGATCACAGTATACACCATCCACATGATGAATTTTGGCAACTTGCCAAAGCTTTATTGATAGCACTATCCAAGCCTACAATTTCTAGCCCAAAAAGTTAATTGTATCAATATGGTTAAGGGTATAGGGTGGACAGCATTGACTGATTAAGGACCTGAGGAGAAAGTGAGGTCTGCAGATGCTGGAGATCAGAGCTGGAAATGTGTTGCTGGAAAAGCACAGCAGGTCAGGCAGCATCCAGGGAACAGGAGAATCGACGTTTCGGGCATAAGCCCTTCCTGAAGAAGGGCTTATGCCCGAAACGTCGATTCTCCTGTTCCCTGGATGCTGCCTGACCTGCTGCGCTTTTCCAGCAATACATTTCCTGATTAAGGACCTGAGTCAATATGAGAAACTGCCCGTAACACATATTCTCATACTTTGGTTTGCAAACAACTTGACTATCATTTGACCTGAAGTCACCTTACTTCACATGTTTTGATAGAGATATGACTGGCCTATGCTGTCTGCTGCATTATCCTTAGTTGGAGAGTAGCCTGTGTGATGCTGTGGACATCAGGAGCAGCCAAGATACATCGTTTACCAGACACTTCTTGCTGATGGTTGCAAATGACGACATTGCACACTTAACGCACTGAGACTTGATTTTTTTGAGAAATGTTTCTGCAATATTAGTCTCTTTATTTTAAACTTACTGAAGCTTCCTCTTCCCCTAAGCTTACATAGTAGTGCGTAGTGGTTTAGTGAAAGCAATTTAGTGCTATGAACTCATTCAAACCGAAAAAGAATGAACATAAACATAAGGAAATAAAGCTACTTATCTAAAGAGCACAGTGGCAGTTTAAACTGGACACACTCCAACCGAGATTTATTTGAGGAATTATACTGTTTAAACAATCCCAAACACACAAGTCTCAGTTTGAGCCCAAGATAATTTTCTGAGTAAACAAACTTTCTGTTGTAACGTGATTGCGTGACAAGGCTGGGCTAGTGTGTTTGCCAGAGCAACAGATCACAACATAATATCAATCCACTCTGTTGCACAGATACAATGCAAATAGCTGCTGCTAGCCAGTCTGTCTAAAAGCATGAACTATGGTAGTGTGCACCACCACATTTTGAAGAACCACACCAAAAAGTACTTCTTTACAAAAATGTTGCATAGCCTGATCTTAATTTTCAGCTCACAGGAATGGCTCAGATTCATGTTATTTATCTGGTTGAACCAAACTGAGTGTTTGACAAGAAATTGCTTACCTTCAAAGAACACGTGAATTAGAATTCTCAGAATACCAGGATAATCTGACATGCCAATAAAGACTCAAGTGTACAATAGAGGAAGGACCATGGCCCTATCAGCCATGAACAAAAATGACTTCCTTTCTTCCTAACTATATGAACATATAGGTCATTATTTTTATATAATAGACATACATCCAAAACTCAGCAAAGGTAATATTCAAACTACTTTTATATGAGATTAAGTGGGATGTTTGTACCATCAACTTCTATTATATTTTGTGGGTGCTAAAAAAATCAGGACAATCCCATTATGTCAAATGGCAATTATATACTGTCAGTAACGTCCCATAAATGGACTGAGCTTCTTAATCTTGTGGTATTGATTAATGTTGCACTATATCTACATAGTAATATCTCTCTATAGAAACATAATGAGATCATAAGTGGGTTGGAGCAGAAGTAGATTATTCAGCCCATCGAGTCTACTCGACTATTCAATGAGATCACGGTTGATCTGATAATCCTCACCGCCACTTTCCTGTCCTTTCCACATAATTCTTGATTCCCTGGCTAATTAAAATATGTCTACTTCAGCTTTGAATATACTTAATGATCTAGCCTCTACAGCCTTCTGTAGTAAAGAAATCCTCAAACTCACTACCATCTGAGAAAAGAAATACTTCTTCACTACTCTCTTAAATAGGTGGTCCCTCATTGTGAGATTATGCACTCTGCTCCTAAATGTTTTGGTTTATTTGTCTGTGTTTTAAGATGGTGCCAGAGAGTGGCGACACAATACAACATTTTTCAGTATATTTTATAACAAAATACACATGACAATAAATAAATCAAATCAAATAGAAAACAAGCTTTTCGCACCTACCATATCAAGATCCTAAAGATTCTTGTGTCTTTCAATAAGGTTGTTCCTCATTCTTCTACATTTCAATGAGTACAGGTCCAACCTATTCAACCTCTCCTCAGAAGACAGTCGCTCCATACCCTGAATCAGGACAGGCAGCATCCAAGGAGCAGGAAAATCAATGTTTTGGGCAAGAGCCCTTCATCAGGACCAGTACCACACTCACGGCGCTGATCTCCAGCATCTGCAGTCCTCACTTTCTCCATATCCTGGATCAGGCAAGTGAACTTTCTCTAGACTGCCTCCAATGCCAGTATATCTTCCTTTGGATAAGAGCCCCAAACTATTCACAGTATTCCAGCTGTGATCTGACTAGTATCTTATATAGTTTTAGCAGACTTCCCTATTTTTAGACTCCATATCTTTTGGAATAAAGGCTAACATTCCACTTGCCTTCCCTATAACTCACTGAACTTAGATGCTAGCTTTTTGTGACTCATGCAGAAGGACTCCCAAATCCCAGCTTTCTGCAGTCTTTCTCCATTTAAATAACATTCTCTTCTTCCTGCCAAAGTACATAACCTCATATTTTCCCACATTATATTCCATCTGCCAAGGTTTTACCCAAATGGTAAACTTGTCTATATCCCACTGCAGGCTCTTTGAGTCATGATCATGACTTGCCTTATTTGGACTAGATATCCTTGCACTTCTTCAATCTCTCTGAAGGTGAATCAAACAATATTTGTTGATAAATGGGCCAGATTTGAGTCTTTGAACTGCTTCGTTTAAAAGCACTGTTCAACTTTTGTTATTAACTAATGTTACAATTTTTTTTCTATTTTCATGGGATCTTGGTATTACTGGCAAGGCCAGCATTTTCTCTCCTCATTGCTTTTGAATGGAGTGGCTTACTACACCTTCGCAGAGGGCAGTTAAGAGTCAACCATATTGCTGTGCAGCTGGACTGAAGGGCAAGGATCACAGCAATCCCTTCACAAAGAACATCAATTAACCAAGTGAGTTTTTATGACAATGAAAGTTTCTTAACACTGCCATTTAGTTCCAAATTTTATTAATTGAATTTAATCAGCTGAATTGGTGGAATTTGAATCGATGAGCTCAGACCAGCAGACTGGACCTCTGAATTACTATTCCAATGAGAGTGCACCACCTCCCCCTCAACGCAGCCAAAGCTAGTCCCAAAGATTACTTTGAGGAGTATTGTTGAACTTGTACAGTAACTTGCTTAAACAGAATGCTTAACATTAACTTTTGTTGAAAAAAGATTCACACTTCTCATGTTTTTCACCACTATCTACAGGAATAGATGGCCTTCACCCAGTAGCTAGTAATGTTAAGTCAAGATAAAATAGGTGTTTTACACTTGATAGGAGAAAGAATTGTGTACCCTGCTTTAGCTGGACCTCTAGAATGTAAATTAGATGGGTACATTGTGAGTTATGTGAGCTTAAACACTTGCAGTTTATTGAAGAAAATTTGCATGAAACATAGAAACAAAGAAAGATATTCAGAACTAAGTTGACGTACGTAATTAACAAGTTAGGAAAAGCTTACCCAATGATTGATTTATTTGCTTGAATTTAGGAATATTGCCAGTGATTACGCTTTGGATTTAATGAATAACTGTTGAAAGTTCTGCCAGAAGGAACCATCTGGTGTAGAATTATTACATCACCTTCATCTCAATTTGTCAGTGAAATTTGTGGTGTTGATCAAGCTTACGGAGAGAAATAAAGTGAATAAAAGCATAAGCACAGATATGAAAAGAGAAAATGCTGGAGAAATGCAGCAAGTCTGGCAGCAGACCACAAAAGAAAGTCACATCAGACGCAAAATATTAACTCTATTTCTCTCCACAGATGTTGCTAGAACTGCTGAGTTTCTCCAACATTTTCTTTTTTTTTTAATTTCAGATTTCCAGGATTTGCATTTTTTTTTTTGCTTTTTACATAAATACAGATAAGTAGACCCAAGAAAAAGGAGGATCACAAAAAATGTCAGGATATGAAAAGTAAAGATGTATTAAGTGTGAAACAAATTAAGGGAAGAATTGGAGGGTGATATTTATCAACTGCAAACAAATAGTCCATTAAGCTACGAGGTGATTGTAATCTTGATAGATGATGCCATAGTGGTACTGTTATTGGACTAGTAATTCAGTGATTAGTTCTGAGGAAAGGTCACTCGACCCAAAACATCAATTCTGATTTCTCTCCACAGATGTTGCCAGACCTGCTGAGCTTTTTCAGCAATTTCTGTTTTTATTAATAATTCAATGATCCAGGTAATACTCTGGGGTCCAAGCTTTCATGGCGCATAGAGAAACGTGAATTTTAAAAATCTGGAATTAAGGATTTAATGATGCCCCATGAAACCATTCTTTGCAAAAACCTATTTAGCCTTTTAGGGGAGGGGTTCCAACCTACACGTAACTCCAGATGCTGAGAAATATGATTAACCTAGCAACTAGAGATGACAATGGTACACACAGCCCTGCTGACCTTGCAAATTCCCCCGACTAACATTTAGGATCTAATACCAAAAGTGGGAGAGCTGTCTCACAGACTAGTGCAACAGTCTGACAGATACACTATGAAATCATACTTTACAAACAATGCCCAGGCCAACAAACATCACCATAACCTGGCAATCTCACCCAGCAAAAAATAGCAACATATTAATGCATAGTCAGGAGACAGATGCCCTGTTGAGGTGTCATTATCACTAATCCTCGATCACACAAAGCATCAGAGCATCACTGCCATTTCCTACTAATTATCCCATACTATCCCTCCATGTAGATCAATAATAGGAGGAAGCACTAGGTGTGTTAAGAGCTGCACTGGAGTAAGTTATTTCCAAGAATGATACCAGGAATGAGGAATTTCAGTTATGAGCACAGATTGAAGACATTGGGACAGTTCTCCCTGGGAGAAGAAAGCTAAGACGAGAACTGATCGACGTTTCCAAAAACATTGGCGGACTGGATAGAATAGATGGAAAGGAGCTGTTCTCACTGGTAAAAGGAGCAAGAATGAAAGAGTATAGATTTAAAATGATGTGCAAAAGAAGCAAGAATGATGTGAGAAAAAATGTTTTCATATAGCGAGTAGTTAGGAAATGGAATGCACTGCCTGAAAATGTGGTGGAGGCAAGTCCAATTGAGATATTCAAGAGGACATTGGATGATTATTTGAATAGAAATAGTGTGCAAGGGAATGGGGGTAAGGTAGCACATCAGCACTAGGTAAGTATGCTCATTTGAACAGCAGGTACAGGATGTGTCAATGGCCTCCTTCTGTGCCAGTCTGTGGTTCTGTGAAATATGAAGAATGTACTCTGGGTAGGTGACTTTAATCTCTATTACCAAGAGTGGCTCGGCAGCAGCATTACCAACTGAAGGTCATTGCTGCAAGGCTAGGTCTGCATCAGGTGATGATGGAACCAACATTCTTGCTTCTTTTGCACATCATTTTAAATCTATACTCTTTCATTCTTGCTCCTTTTACCAGTAACCTTCTTGAATTTTTTGAGGATGTAACTATGAAGTTGGACGAGGGAAATCCAGTAGATGTAGTGTACCTGGACTTTCAGAAAGCTTTTGATAAAGTCCCACACAGGAGGTTAGTGAGTAAAATTAAGGCGCATGGTATCGGGGGCAAAGTACGAGATTGGATTGAAAATTGATTGGCTAATAGGAAACAAAGGGTAGTGATAAACGGCTCCATTTCGGAATGGCAGGCAGTGACCAGTGGGGTACCGCAGGGATCCGTGCTGGGAGCGCAGCTTTTTACAATATATGTTAATGATATAGAAGATGGTATCAGCAATAACATTAGCAAATTTGCTGATGATACAAAGCTGGGTGGCAAGGTGAAATGTGATGAGGATGTTAGGAGATTACAGGGTGACCTGGACAAGTTAGGTGAGTGGGCAGATGCATGGCAGATGCAGTTTAATGTGGATAAATGTATGGTTATCCACTTTGGTAGCAAGAACAGGAAGGCAGACTACTACCTCAATGGAATCAATTTATGTAAAGGGGCAGTACAGAGAGATCTGGGTGTTCTTGTACACCAGTCAATGAAGGCAAGCATGCAGGTACAGCAGGTAGTGAAGAAGGCGAATAGCATGCTGGCCTTCATAACAAGAGGGATTGAGTATAGAAGCAAAGAGGTGCTTCTGCAGCTGAACAGGGCCCTGGTGAGACCACACCTGGAGTACTGTGTGCAGTTCTGGTCTCCAAATTTGAGAAAAGACATTCTGGCTATGGGGGGAGTGCAGCGTAGGTTCACGAGGTCAATTCCTGGAATAGCAGGATTACCTTACACTGAAAGACTGAAGCGACTGGGCTTGTATACCCTTAAGTTTCGAAGATTGAGAGGGGATCTGATTGAGACGTATAAGATTATGAAAGGATTGGACATTCTGGCAGTAGGAAACATATTTCCACTGATGGGTGAGTGCCGAACCAGAGGACACAGCTTAAAAATACGGGGTAGACCATTTAGGACAGAGCTCAGGAGAAACTTCTTCACCCAGAGAGTGGTGGCTGTGTGGAATGCTCTGCCCCAGAGGGCAGTGGAGGCCCACTCTCTGGATTCATTTAAGAAAGAGTTGGATAGAGCTCTCAAAGATAGTGGAATCAAGGGTTATGGAGATAAGGCAGGAACAGGATACTGATTAGGAATGATCAGCCATGATTATATTGAATGGCGGTGCAGGCTCGAAGGGCTGAATGGCCTACTCCTGCACCTATTGTCTATTGTCTATTGTCTAACAAGTGGGAAAAACATTCTTGACCTCATCCTTGCCAATCTGTCAGCTGCATGTGCTTTTGTTCATGACAGTATCAGCAAGAGTGACTACTTGATTGCCACAAATGCATGCCCTCCACTGTCAATGCACAGTAACAGAATATATACGATGTACAAAATGCATTGCAGAAATTCACCAAGCTTCCTTAAACTGCACCTTCCAAATTCATGACCACTACCATTTAGAGGGACAAAGGAAACAGACATTTGAGAACACCACCACCTGGAAGTTAGCCTCGAAGCCACTCATCATCCTGACTTGGATATATTACTATTCCTTCAGTGTCTCTGGGCCATAATCCTGGAACTTCCTCCCCAACTGCATTGTGAGCATATCATTGCCAAACAGTGTAGTGGTTCACAAAGCAGGTCATGACCACCTTCTCAAGGACAACTCGGGATGCTGCTCCAGCAGGAGAAGCGTACATCCTCTGAAATTTTTTTAAAAATTTCACCGGAAGTGCAACACTGATCCAAATCTTGCAGTCCCAATCATAGGCAGCTCCGAGCAATGCAACTGAACGCCACTGACACTTAAATCCGAAATTTGAAGTTCATGAAAACTTGAGCAGATTGTAAATACTACAGTAGTAGGCTAACGATTTACTTTGGCTGTTCTTGTAAAGCTTGCTCAGCAGTGTGACAGGAAAGTGAAAACAATTCCTCACTATCAGCATACCTACACTCTCCACTATATCACACCTGGAACTCACAAAAAATGTTTCAATCTGCTCCAGTCACAGCCTCTGCTCCCCAGGCCTACTGCTGTACCACCAGTTCCTCTATACTCCAGCTGCTCAATCCTGTCAAATTTGCAGAAGAGTTGAGATGGGGTGGTGGAGTGAGGATGAGAAGTTGCAATTAATATTAAAGCAAATAAAACATTGAAAATAATTGAAATTCACTCACCAAAGTTCTGCAGGCCACCATTAATACAGAGGCATCCCCCACTTAACCACGCTGCCCCAATTCTTCTCGAACTTTGACAGGACTGAGCAGCTGGAGTGCAGAGGAACTGGTCATTAATATAGAGACAATCACAGAGTTGAAGACACACATCAAGAAGTGTGTCTTCAGTTCTTGATATTAGAGGGGGCTTGGTTTGCTGGGAATGCTTCACACCAGTAAGCCTCTCCAGTCACCTTGGCAATAAATCCATTCCTCAGCAAGAAGACATTCTTGCTGCAGCTGACAATCAAATTAGTGGTGCAATTTTTCACTGAGTGAGTGTCACAGATCTCTCTTTCACTACAAGCATGAATATAAAGGCCACAGTCCACGATTTCCCCCATTCACTGTTTATCTACCAAATTTGAGCTGGCAACCTTTGCAGCAATTTCCATAGAAAAATGGAAAACACTTCATGTAATGAGACCTAGAACTCTGTGGGAAGCTAGGGAAGTGATTGTTGGGCCACTTGCTGAGATATTTGTACCATCGATTGTCACAGGTGAAGTGCCAGAAAACTGGAGGTGCCCACTATTTAAGAAAGGTAAGGAAAAGCCAGGGAACTATAAACTGGTGAGCCTGATATTGGTGGTGGACAAGTTGTTGGAGGGAATCCTGAGACATAGGATGTACATGTATTTGGAAAGGCAAGGACTGATTAGGGATAGTCAGTGTGGCTTTGTACATGGGAGATCACACCTCACAAACTTGATTGAAGTTTTTGAAGAAGTAACAAAGAAGATCGATGAGTGCAGAGCAGTGGACATGATCTGTATGGACTTCAGTAAGGTGTTCAACAAGGTTCCTCATGAGAGACTGGTTAGGAAGATTAAATCTCATGGAATACAGGGAGAACTAGCCATTTGGATACAGAACTGGTTCAAAGGTAGAAGACAGAGGGTGGTGGTGGAGGATTGCTTTTCAGATTTGAGGCCTGTGACCAATGGTGAGCCAGGTCCACTACTTTTTGTCATTTATATAAATGATTTGGATGTGAACATAGGAGGTACAGTTAGTAAGTTTGCAGATGACACCAAAATTGGAGGTGTAGCAGACAGCAAGAAGGTTACCTCAGAGTACAATGGGATCTTGATCAGATTGGCCAATGGGCTGAGGAGTGGCAGATGGAAATTAATTTGGATAAATGCGAAATGAAAATCTTAGCAGGACGTATACACTTAATGGTAAGGTCCTAGTGAGTTTTGCTGAACAAAGAGACCTTGGAGTGCAGTTTCATAGTTCCTTGAAAGTAGAATCGCATGTGGATAGGATAGTGAAGAATGTGTTTGGTATTCTTTCCTTTATTGGCCAGAGTATTGAGTACAGGAGTTGGGAGGTCATGTTGCAGCTGTACAGGACATTGATTAGATCATTTTTGGAATATTGCGTGCAATTCTGGTCTCCTTCTATCGGAAGGATCTTGTGAAACTTGAAAGGGTTCAGGAAAGATTTACAAAGATGTTGCCAGGGTTGGAGGATTTGAGCTATCGGGAGAGGTTGAATAGGCTGGGTCTGTTTTCACTGGAGTGTCAAAGGCTGAGGGGTGACCTTATAGAGGTTTATAAATTCATGAGGCGCATGGATAGGATAAGAGTTCAGCAACAAAAGGGGGTCAGACCAGAGAAAAATGGCAAAAGGATAGGATTAAAAGCACAAAGGCTGTAGTAATCATAAAGAAAGGAAAAGGAGGTGGAAAGCTCTGTTCATAAAGGATGAGATCAACACAGCAGTAAGGAATGACAGCAGCTCAGACGATCGAAGTATAAAATCAATTTTGGTGAAAAAATGAAATAGCACAAATATTATCTTGCATACTTTTAAACTCCAGTGAGTGTAGCCTACTATGCTTAGCTTTTCATCAAAGGTCTTTCACTCTTAATAAATCAGGTGAACCAATCTGAGCTGTTTCCGTGTGAAAAAGATGCCCCTTAGGTCTCTTTTATATCTTTCCCCTCTCACCCTAAACCTATGCCCTCGAGTCTGGATTCCTCCACCCCAGGGAAAAGACTTTGTCTATTTATCCTATCCATGCTCTTCATGATTTTATAAACCTCTATAAGGTCACCCCTCAGCCTCTGATGGAAAAACAGCCCCAGCCTATTTAACTTCTCCCTATACCTCAAATCCTCCAACCCTGACAACATCCTTGAAAATCTTTTCTGAACCCTTTTAAGCTTCACAACATCCTTCCAATAGGAAGGAGACCAGAATTGCATGCAATATTACAAACGTGGCCTAACCAATGTCTTGTACAGCTGCAACATGACCTCCCAACTCCTGTACTCAGTACTATGACCAATAAAGGAAAGCATACCAAACGCCTTCCTCACTATCCTATCTACCTGCTACTCTACTTTCAAGGAGCTATGAACCTGTACTCCAGGATCTCTTTGTTGAGCAACACTCCCGAGGACCTTACCATTAAGTGTATAAGTCCAGCAAAGATTTGCTTTCCCAAAATGCAGCACCTCGCATTTATCTAAATTAAACTCCATCTGCCACTCCTCAGCTCATTGGCTCATCTGACCAAGATCACGTTGTAATTCAAGGAACAGGAGAATCGACATTTCGGGCATAAGCCCTTCTTCAGGGCTCATGCCCGAAACGTCGATTCCCCTGTTCCTAGGATGCTGCCTGACCTGCTGCGCTTTTCCAGCAACACATTTTCAGCTCTGATCTCCAGCATCTGCAGCCCTCACTTTCTCCACATTGTAATTCAAGGTAACCTTCTTCACTGTTCAATACACCTTCAATTTTGGTGTCATCTGCAAACTTACTAAGTACACCACTTAAGCTCATATTCAAATCATTTTGAGGTGCACTTTTATATTCCAGTCCTCAAAACAATAAAAGACAACATTTTATTTTTTTCTTAATCACTTGTTGTATTTGCATACTAACTTCTAAAGAAGAATCATACCGGACTCAATTCTCTGTGGTTATTTCAGATTTCCAGCATCTGCAGTACTTTGCTTTTTATCATGTGATGGAATGCTCTCCACTTGCCTGGATGTTTGTAGCTCTAAAAGCACTCAAGGTGCTTGACAGAATCCAGAAGCAGTCTGCTTGATTGTTCAATAATGGAATCACTCCTAATATTGCAGTTGATGTTTTAATATTTGCAAGCAGAAGCTAGTTGAATACTATCAGTACTTTGCCTGTTGTGAAGGGATATGTTAGAATCATAGAGTCACAGAGATATATAGCACAGAAACAGACCCTTCAGTCCAACTCATCCATACTGATCAGATATCCTAACCTAATCTTGTCCCATTTGCACTACTTGACCCATGTCTCTCTAAACTCTTCCTATTCATATACCCATCCAGATGCCTTTTAAAAGCTGTAATTGTACCCGCCTCCACCACTTCCTCTGGCAGCTCATTCCATACATGCACCACCCTCTGTGTGAAAAAGTTGCCCCTTAGGACCCTTTTAACTTTTTTCTGCTCTCGCTCTAAACCTATGTCCTCCAGTACTGGACTCCCCCAACCCAGGGAAAAGATCTTGTCTATTTACCCTATCCATGCCCCTCATGATTTTATAAACCTCTATAAGGTCACCCCGCAGCCTCCAACGCTCAGCGGAAAACAGACCCAGCCTATTCAGCCTTTTCCTGTAGCTCAAATCTTCCAACCCTAGCAACATCCTTGGAAATCTTTTCTGAACACTTTCAAGTTTCACAACATCCTTCCAAAAGGTGGGAGTACAGAATTGCACACAATATTCCAAAAGTGATCTAATCAATGTCCAGTACTGCCTTGACATGACCTTCCAAATCCTACATTCAATGCTCTGACCAATAAAGGAAAGCATACCAAATGCTTTCTTCATTATCCTATCTACCTGCAACTCCACTTTCAAGCAAATATGAACCTGCATTCCAAGGTCTCTTTGTTCAGCAACACTCCCTAGGACCTTCCCATTATGTCCTGCTCTGAATTGCCTTTCCAAAATGCAGCAACTCACATTTATCTAAATTAAAATCGGAGGTAACCTTCTTTGCTGTCCACAACACCTCCAATTTTGGAGTCAACTATATCTCGTATGTTCACATCCAAATCATTTACATAAATGATGAAAAGTAGTGGACCCAGCACCGATCCTTGTGGCACAATACTGGTCGTAGGCCTCCAGTATGAAAAGCAACCCTCCACCACCATCCTCTGTCTTCTACCTTTAAATCAGTTCTGTATCCAAATGGCGAGTTCTCCCTGTATTCTATGAGAATCTGATCTTGCTAACTAACCAGTCTCCCATGGGGAACCTTATCGAACGCCTGACTGAAGTCCAGATAGATCACATCTACTGATCTGCCCTCATCAATCCTCTTTGTTACTTCTTCAAAAAACTCAATCAAGTTTGAGAGACATGATTTCCTACTCACAAAGCCATGTTGATTATCCCTAATCAGTTCTTGCCTTTCTAAATGCATGCAAATCCTTTCCCTCAGGTTTATCTCCAACAACCTGCCAACCGTAATGACAGGCTCACTTGTCGAGAATTCCCTGGCTTCTCCTTACTACCTTTCTTCAAAGGTGGCACCACGATAGCCAACCTCCAGTCTTCCGACACCTAACCTGTGACTATTGATGACACAAACAAGGGACCCAACAATCACTTCTCTAGCTTCCCACAGAGTTCTAGGGTACACCTGATCAGGTCCTGTGGATTTATCCACTTTTATGCATGTTAAAGCATCCAGCACCGCCTCATCTGTAATATGGATATTTTTCAAGATTCATCTATTTCCCCATATTCTATATCTTCCATGTCCTTCTCCATTGTAATCACTGATGCAAAATACTCGTTTAGTATCTTCCCCATCTCCTGCAGTTCCACACATAGGCTGCCTTGTTGATCTTTGAGGGGCCCTACTCTCTCCCTAGTTACCCTTTTGTCCTTAATATATTTATAAAATCCCTTTGAATTCTCCTTTATCCTATTTGCCAAAGCTATCTCATGTACCCTTTTTGTCCTCCTGATTTCCCTCTTAAGCATATTCCTCCTGTCTTTATACTCTTCTAAGGAATCACACAATCTCTGCTGTCTATACTTGACATATGCTTCTTTCTTTTTCTGAACAAAAAACTCAATTTCTCTAATCATCTCTCATTGCCTTTCACCCTAACAGGAATATACTGTCTCTGGACTCTCGTTATCTCATTTCTAAAGGCTTCCCATTTTCTTGCTATGCCTTTACCTGCAAACTTTTGCCCCCAATCAACCTTTGAAAGTTTTTGCCTAACATTGTCAAAATTGGCCTTCCTACAATTTAGAACTTCAACTTTTAGATCGGGTCTATCCTTTTCCATCATTATTTTAAAACTAATAGAATTATGGTTGCTGGCCCCAAAGTGCTCTCCCACTGACACCTCAGTCACCTGGCCTGCATTATTTCCCAAGAGCATGTCACGTTTTGCCACTTCTCTAGTAGGTACATCCACATACTGAATCAGAAGGTTTTCTTGTATGCACCTACCAAATTCCTTTCCATCTAAACCCTAAACACTATGGCAGTCACAGTCTATGTTTGGGAAGTTAAAATTCCCCACTATAACCACCCTATTATTCTTACAGATAACAGATCTCCTTACAAATTTGTTTCTCAATTTCCTGGTGACTACTGGGGGGGTCTATAGTGTAATCCCAAGAAGGCGATCATCCCTTTCCTATTTCTGAGTTCCACCCAAATAACTTCCCTGGATGTATTCCCAGGAACATCCTCCCCAAATACAGCCATAATGCTATCCCTTATCCTTTCTTGCCCCCCTTTCTGGTCCTTCCTTTAGCATTTGTATCCTAGAAAATTAAGTTGCCTGTCCTGTCCATCCCTGAGCCATGTTTTTGTAATTGCTATGATATCCCAGTCCCATGTTCTTCACCATGCCCTGCGTTCATCTGCCTTCCCTGTTAGGCCTCTTGCATTGAAATAAATGCAGTTCAATTTATTAATCCTACCTTGTTCTCTGCCTTGTTCCTGCCTGCCCTGACTGTTTCACTTACTCCTTCTTCCAACTGTACCAGTCTCAGATTGATCTCCTTCCTCACTATTTCCCTGGGTCTGAGCCCCCTGTCTTACCAGTTTAAATCCTCCCGAGCAGCTATAGCAAAATTCCCTGCCAGTACGTTATTCCCCTTCCAATTTAGGTGCAATCCATCTTTCTTGTACAGGTCACTTCTATCCCAGAAGAGATTCCAATGATCCAAAATTGTGAACCCTCTCCCCTGCACCAACTCCTCAGCCAAACAATCATCAGCTCTATCCTCCTATTCCTACCCTCACTAGCTCATAACACTGGGAGTAATCTAGATATTACTACCTTCGAGAACCTCCTTTTTAAAATTCCTGCCTAGCTTTCTATATTCTCCCTTCCGAATCTTATCCTTTTCCCTTCCTATGTCATTAGTTCCAATGTGCACAATGACGTCCTGGTGGTTTCTCTCCCCTTGAGAACATTCTGCATCCTCTCTCAGATATCCTTGATCCTGGCACCAGGGAGGCAACATACCATTCTGATTTTTCACTGCTGGCCACAGAAACGTCTATCTGTGTCTGACTAGAGAGTCCCCTAACACAATTGATCGCTTGGAACCCGATGTACTCTTCATTACATTAGACCCTTTCTTGATACCAGAAACTTGGCTGTTCATGCTACATTCACCTGAGAGTATATCTTCCAAAACAGCATACTTGTTCAAGATGGGTATAGCCACTACCTGTGAACCCCTCCTACCTTTCCTGGCGTTAACCCATCCACCTGACTGTATCTGTGGCATTTCCCCCTTCCTATAATTGCCATCCATCACACCCTCTAGCTCCTGCAAATTCCTTATTGCCTATGACTGCTGCTCCAACCGATCCATGTGATCTGACAGGATTCACAACCAAAGACACTACCTGCAGACATAATCATTAGTAACATGGAAACTCTCCCTAACCTTGCACATCCAACAGAAAGAGCACATCACCTTACTAAAGGCCATCTTTGCTCCTATACAATCTACAGACCGAGAAAATATTGCTCATAAAAACACTGTTCTAGACGAACTTAATACTTATGGCTTATATTTTCAAAATTTAATGAAGAGACAGATCTCAAAAAAACACATAATCAAGAAAGAACCCACTCTACTCACTATTGTAGATTTACAGCAAGGCTATACTTAAAAACTATGCACTTATCTGTTCCTGTGCTGTGAGCTCTCCCACACAGGTTCCTCCAAGGTCAGCTGTGAACTTCGCCGTTGTTATTTTTTGCTAGATGCACTCTGATGTCCAGGGATACTTGAACTCAAACAGAAAAGGCAGTAACTGTGCAAATTCACTGCTGTGTCCTACAGCAGTATAGATTTCTTTCTCTGACCATGTGGTGACTGCCATTGTCTGTTTTCCTCCTTTTTATAGTACCAGTGTTTTGATCTTTTGTCCCCAAAAGTTCCAAAACAATGCAACAGCATATAAAACAGTAATTGCTACTCCTGGAATTCAAGGAAATCTCTTCCAAAACTTATGAAATTTCAAAAAAGGAGCAGCTCTTACAGCCACAATTTTTTCCTGCACTCCATCCTGGATTACCCAGCATCCTTCTCAGGATTACCCAGAATCCTTTTGTTTGATACAATTCATTAGTTTAGTGGAAGAATAATCTACACACATCAAAACAGTACTAAAATTCATATACCACATCATTCATTTGTGTGATAGACAGAATTTCATTTTGGCTTGATGGTAACACCCTATTAGATGGCAAACACCATTTGTGTTACGTCTATATAGCAGCAGTGTGAACTAGCCAGCTTCACTTGTTACAGAGTCATAGGGTCATAGAGATGGACAGCAAGGAAATAGATCCTTTAGTCTACCTCACCCATGCCAACCAGATATCCTAAATTAATCTACTCCCATTTATCGGCATTTGGCCCAAATTCCTCTAAACCCTTCTTATTCATATACCCATCCAGATCCATTTTAAATGTTGCAATTGTACCAATTTCCACCACTTCTACAGGCAGCTCATTCCTGTTGAGAGGCCTTTTTTTTCCTGTTAGAGTGAAGGGTAAGGCTGGTAAGATTAAGGAACAATGGATGAATGAAGAAACTGAGGTTCTAGTGAATAATAAAAGAGGATCTTATTTTAGATATAGACAATTTGGTTAATTGAATCTCTTAATCAATATAAGAGTGTCAGAGGATTCTTCTAAATGAAATCAGGAACGTGAAGAGGGGATATAAAATAACATTGGCAGATAAGGGTAAGGATAATCCAAAGAGATTCTACAAATACATTAGGAGAAAGACGGTAACTAGAGAGAGGGTAGGCCCCTTAAAAGTCAAGGAGGTCATCTTTGCGTTGAACCCCAGGAGATGGGAAAGATACTAAATTACTATTTGTGTCATGTTTTTATTGTGGAGAAAGAAATGGAGTTGAGAGAATACAGAGAAATAAATCTTGATGGTTTAAAAACAGTTCACACTATAGAAGAGGAAATTTGGGAGGTCTCAGAGGTTATAAAGATGAATAAATCTCCGGGACCTAATCTAATGCACCTAGAATGTTTTGGGCAGTAAGGGAGGACATTGCGAGACCCCTTGCAGAAATATTTGCATCATCTATAACTACCGGTGAGGTGCCTGATGACTGGAAGGTGGCTAATATTGTACATTTGTTTAAGGAGGTTATAAGGAAAACCCAGGAAACTGAAGACCTCTGGTCTGACTTCGGTTGTGGGTCATTTGTTGGAGGTGACTTTAAAAGATGGGATTTGTGGACATTTAGAGAGGCAAAGATTAATTATGGATAGTCAGCATGGTTTTGTGTGAGGAAAACTGTCTCACAAATTTAATTGAGTTTATTGAGGAAGTTACCAAAACAATTGATGAGGACAGAGCAGTAGATGCTGTTTACTTGGACTTTTGCAAAGCCTTTGACAAGGTTCTGCACAGTAGACTAATTAGTAAAGTTAAAAAGTGCGGTGCTGGAAAAGCACAGCCGGTCAGGCAGCATCTGAGGAGCAGGAGAGTCAACATTTTGAGCATAAGCTCCTCATCAGGAATGTGTTTGGGAGGGGTGGGTCCAAGGGGGCCGAAAAATAAATGGGAGGGAGTTGGGGGCTTGGGGGGGAAAGATAGCTAGGAATGCGATAAGTGGATAAGGTGGGGGTGATGGTGACAGGTCGGAGTGGAGGGTGGAGAGGATGGGGGGGAAGGAAGATGGATAGGTAGGACATTCAAGAGGGCGGTGCCAAGTGGGAGGGTTGGATCCGAGATAAAGTGCAGGGAGGGATGAGGAAACTGGTGATATTGACATTGATTTCATGTGATTGGAGGGTCCCAAGGCAGAAGATGAAATGATCTTCCTCCAATCGTCGGGTGGCTAGGATTTGGCAGTGGAGGAGGCCCAGGATGTGCATGTCCTTGGTGGAGTTTCAGGTTGGTGGGGCGGGTGGGGTTGAAGTGATCGGCCACAGGATTTTGGGGTTGTTCAGTGCGTGTGTCCCAGAGATGTTCTCTGAAACATTCCACAAGTTGGAGTCCTGTCTCCCCAATGAAGAGGAGATGACATCAACAGGGGTTTGGAGGTGCAGGAAAATCTCTGCCTGATATGAAAGGATCCTTTTGGACCTTAGGTGGAAGTGAAGGGTGATGTGTGGGCACAGGTTTTACACCTCTTGTGGTGGCAAGGGAAGGTGCCAGGAGTAAAAGCTGCGTTGGTAGGGGGTGTGGACCTAACGAGGGATTCACAGTGGGAATGGTCTCTGTGGAATGCTGAAAGGGGTGGGGAGGGAAACATATAGAATCCCTACAGCGTGGAAATGGATCCTTTGGCCCAACAAGTCCACACTGACCCTCCGAAGAATAAGCCACCCAGACCTATTCCCCTGTCCTATATTTACCCCTCACTACCTGTCCTTCTTCCTTCCCAACTATCCGCTTCACCCTCCACTCCAACCTATCACCATCAAACCACACCTTAATCCACTTATCGCATTCCTAGCTATCTTCGCACCAACCACACCCCTCTCAGCCCCCTTGGACCACCACCTCCACACATTCCTGATGAAGAGCTTATGCCCGAAATGTTGACCCTCCTGCTCCTTGAAAGCTGCCTGACCTGCTGTGCTTTTCCAGTGCCACTCTCTTTACCTCTGGTCTCCAGCATTTGCAGTCCTCACTTTCTCCTAATTAGTAAAGTTAGGACACATGGGATTCAGAGTGAGCTTGCTAATTGGATAGATAATTGGCAGGGGACAGAGATTGGTAGTGGAGAGTTGCTTTTCAGACTGGACGCCTATCACCAGTGATGTTCTGCAGGGATCAGTTCTGAGCCCTCTTTTGTTTGTCATTTATATAAATGATTTGGATGGGAATATAGAGGGCATTGTTAGTACGTTTGCAAACGACATAAAAATTGGTGGCACAGTAGGCAGTGAAGAAGGTTTTCTAAGATTACAAAGGGATCTTGATCAAATGGATCAATGGCTGAATGGTTAGCACTACTGCCTCAGCGCCAGGGATCCAGGTTCGATCCCAGCCTCGGGCGACTGTCTGCGTGGAGTTTGCACATTCTCCCTGTGTCTGCGTGGGTTTCCTCCCACAGTCCAAAGATGTGCAGGTAGGTGAATTGGCCATGTTAAATTGCCCATAGTGTCAGGTGCATTAGTCAAAGGGAAATGGGTCTGTGTGGGTTACTCTTCGGAGGATTGGTGTGGACTTGTTGGGGCTGAAGGGCCTGTTTACACACTGTAGGGGAATCTAATCTGTTGCAGAACAGAGAGCCGTAGGATGTCAAGTACATATTTCTTTGAAGTTTGCATCACATATAGACACGATGGTTAAAGAGGTGTTTGGCACGCTTGTCTTCATTGCTCGGTATTTTGAGTATAGGAATTCAGAAGTCATGCTGAGGTTGTCCAGGACATTGGTGAGGCCTCTTCTGAAGTACTGTGTCCAGTTTTAGTTTTAGGAAGGATATTATTAACTGCAAGAATGCTCAGAAGAGATTTACCAGGATGTTGCCGGTTATGGAAGGTTTTAGTTATAAAGGAAGGTTGGATAAGCTCGGATGTTGTTTCTCTGCAGCATAAGAGGTTGACAGGTGACTTATAAAAGTTTATAAAATAATAAGGTGTTTAGATAGAGCTAATGGTGGCTGTCTTTTCCCTAAGATGGGGGAGCAGTCATATGACCTGAGACTATAGTGAGTTTACCATACCTTTACAAATGGATCAAAACCCACGTATCACTCATTCAAACTCCAAATCCTAAAATAAATTGTATACACACATACATATATAAATTATGTACCTCATGTCACATGGACCTGCATTACTTTCAACCGTTCATATCAATAAAGATATTAATCATCTCCAATTAGCCCTTGACTACATGGTGTGCAAAATTAAATATGACTTGTGCAAAAATTACACTGACAACCAATTGTCACTCAGGCTCACACTGTGATCCACTTGCATGTACTCGAAACTACATATATTACATGTTCTTTGCAAGCAGAAACATGCTCTCCGCCAGTTTCAACTTGGCAAATGAGGTTCATTTCTGACAGCCAAATACCTGAGTTAAAATTTTAACAAAGCTTGGTATTTAACTGTCAGTCATCATCTAACCGACTTAACTGTCCACTTGCCAAACAATCAGCATTCTCCTGTCTTTCAGTATAAAGGTTGTTTTCACTTCACAGCGGTAGTTCTCATGAATATCCTGATAATATCCTAAAAAGGTTTGCCATTATTTGTAAATCAATGAAGATCAGTTATGGTGGACAGATTCGCTGTAATTTTCCAAAATCCCTTACAATCTAGAAGGAGTGCAAGCCATTAGAAAAATACAAACGTAATGCCCCTATTAAGAAAGACGGAAAACCAAAAGCAGGAAATTATAGGAAGGTTACATGAACATGTATGAAAGGAGAAATGCTGGAATCCATTATTAAGGAAATGTTATAA
Organism: Chiloscyllium plagiosum; assembly: GCF_037043375.1. Classification (NCBI taxonomy): domain Eukaryota; kingdom Metazoa; phylum Chordata; class Chondrichthyes; order Orectolobiformes; family Hemiscylliidae; genus Chiloscyllium; species Chiloscyllium plagiosum. The sequence goes on from NW_028270141.1 coordinate 135,942,003, forward strand.
CCAGGTGAGGAGAGATTATGGTTCCTCTCTTTCTTCCAACCCCACTTGTCACAATAAATACCTGTTTTATTATTTCCTTTTTAGCATGTAGTTACCAAATTTCACTTAATTTCGAAAACCAGATAAAAAAATTGAGGACCACCAATGTCAAGGATTTCTTGAGTGAAAGAGAGTGGAGTTTTATTATCTGAAAAGAAGACAACAAACACATGCATGACACAAGTAATGAGCTGAAAGAGAAGCTTTGAGAGAAGAAGTGCCGAGGTCAGACAGGAAGAAGAATCATAAAGGCAGGTGTATTGTACACTTTCTTAGAGTCTGTAAGTTTTAGATTAGATTACTTACAGTGTGGAAACAGGCCCTTCGGCCCAACAAGTCCACACCGACCCGCCGAAGCGCAACCCACCCATACCCCCACATTTACCCCTTTTAACCTAACACTATGGGCAATTTAGCATGGCCAATTCACCTGACCTGCACATCTTTGGACTGTGGGAGGAAACCGGAGCACCCGGAGGAAACCCACGCAGACACGGGGAGAATGTGCAAACTCCACACAGTCAGTCGCCTGAGTCGGGAATTGAACCGGGGTCTCTGGCGCTGTGAGGCAACAGTGCTAACCACTGTGCCACCGTGCCGCCCACAATGTTAAATGTGGGTTCCAATTGTTTAGCTGCTGCCCCAATCCTCATAAGTGATGAAGATTGCTGATATCTTGATTTTTCAGTCAACGGAGGATTTTCCAAGCCTTTATTTCACTGGTGTGGTTTGCCAAAAATAAGATTGAGAGAGATGGAGAGAGGAACTTTCCATATTCTTGCCATATGTTCTTGCTTTCTCTTTCTTTGTTGCACATAGCAAGCTATTTAAATAAGTCATGATTTGGAGAAGCCAGTGTTGGACTGGGGTGTACAAAGTTAAAAATCACACAACACCAGGTTATAGTCCAACAGGTTTATTTGGAAGCACTAGCTTTCATGACAACCACCTGATGAAGGAGCAGCACTCCGAAAGCTAGTGATCCAATTAAACCTGTTGGACTATAACCTGGTGTTGTGTGATTTTTAACTATTGAAATAAGGTTTGTTTGCATATTCTTAAAATGGCTACATTGTCTTTTCCAAACTAAACATTCTGCAGATAACTTTACATTGAAGATGAAAGGTTATCATGCAAGTGTAAGTAAAACAAAAGATACCATTTTTTGACACTTCACAGAGTTTCAGTGTTTCTTAAGTAAAGTGATAACTCTGAAGCTTTTTTTTGTATATCCATATGGGATACATGGGTTTGCAAGAAATCAGCCATTTCAGGTCAGCAGTGCCTTTATTTTAAAAATCATGTTGAGTCCATGAAGGTCTCAGGTATTAATATCAAATGATGTAAGTTGAATATTGATAGTCATTTTTCACTGTGATCACAACAGAAGTATTCGCAGACTATTCTGAAAATCCTAATATCAAGCAAAGACAACATATCTTTATGAAAAGGAATCTATGTTTGACAAATTTATTCGAATTCTTTAGGATGTAACAAGTAAAGTAAACAAAGGGAAACCAGCAGATGTAGTATAATTAGATTTCAAAAATGAATTTGACATGTCATGACACAAGAAACCTTGGTATAGTGGTCACATATTAACATGGATTGAAATTTGGCTAACTAATAATGCCAGGATGAGATGGTCAATTAAAAGTTGGCATACATTATCTGGTGGGATGTCACAGAAATCAATGCTGGGACCTCAACAATTCACAATCTATATTAATGTCATGAGTGCAGGGACAAAGTGTATTACAGTTAAACTTGCTGATGATAAAAAGATAGGTAAGAAAGAATGTTATCATGACACACAGGGTCTCCAAATGGATAAGGATAGGTCAAATGAGGTGGAAGAATATTGGCACATGGAATAAAATGGAAAAAATTGACATTGTCTCCTTTGGTGGGAAGAATATAAATGCAGAATATTATTAATTAGCCTGGAGATGCAATAAGTAATTAGAAAGGCACCCTGTACGTTCACCTTTATTGCAAGGGGATTAGAATATAAGAATAGAGAAGCTTTGCTACAATTGGAAAAGGCTTTAGTGAGACCACACTCAATGTACTGTGTACAATTTTGGTCTCCATATTTAAGGAAAGTATACTTGTACTGGAGGGGTTACAGCAAAGGTTTGCTAGGTTGGTTTCTGGAGGTGCCGGTGTTGGACTGGAGTGGACAAATTTAAAATCACACAACAACAGGTTATAGTCCAACAAGATTATTTGAA